>NW_027143081.1:0-87044 GCF_026170545.1 Melanerpes formicivorus | reverse complement strand
ACTGTCATGTGACAGGAATATGTGGGACTTGTTCTCAACTTGAGCACAGCTATAATGCAAAAATAGTTCATTTTATTTACGCACACATCAATATCTAGATGCACATATGTAAATGTCTTGTTATCTTCGGCTATACATAGATCCCATAATTAAGACCTGTATATCATCCCAATTTAAACATGTTTCTTTTTGTGGATCTTTGAAAACCCACTCCTTGTTTGCTTTGTGGTTTTGGTTAGTTTTTGTTTGTTTATTTGTTTTTTAATGGATGGACAGTCTCACTGGCAGTGAAATAAGTAAAATGTTTATCTGTCATAATTATGTTTGTATAAGAGTTTTCATGCTGGTTTTTTTACAGTTAGGGCTCTAAGGAGTGTGATATATAATACCACTGGTGGTAAAAGCAAATAATGCTTGGGAAAGAAGAGAAAGAAGAGAAGACTCCCAAGAGACCTTATTGTGGCCTTCCAGTATCTGAAGTGGGCTGCAAGAAAACTGGTAAGGGACTTTTTAAGATGTCAGGTAGTGATAGGACTAGGAGGAATAGAGCAAAACTAGAAGTCGGTAGATTCAGACTGGTAGTCAGGAAGAAGTTCTTCCCCATGAGGGTAGTGAGACACTGGCACAGGTTGCCCAGGGAGGTGGTAGAAGCCTCATCCCTGGAGTTTTTAAGCCTGGATGTGGCTCTGAGCAACCTGATCTAGTGTGAGGTGTCCCTGCCCATGGCCGTGGGCTTGGAACTGGATGGTCCTTGAGGTCCCTTCCAACCCTGACAATTCTATGATTCTATATGCTGAGTTATCCTAGACAGGGTAAAATCACTGCTGAATAAATCTTTCATTTGTATTTAGTGATAGACATAACAACACGGTATCTTCTGAAACGCCTGGGAGGTTCTCCTGTTTGAGAGAGAGTAGTTATAGCTCCAACTAAAATAATATTCAGTTAGTATTTTATTTTGTCTCCATAATCACAAATTAGATTTCACAAGCTACGTAAAGTGTATAAAGAACTGAGAGCTAATTTTTCTCTTAGGTCTCTCTTCTTCTTTTTCCCTGACGGGGATACTAAATCTTTCTTATCATTGCCTGTAGAAATCATAAAATAAAATTATTAAGTCCTTCATGAGAAAGATGGCAGTGGTGAGAGACTCTACTGTAACCAAAAAAATCATGCATCAGTAACATTATCTAATTTCAAGGAAGACCATGTCTCAGAAAGAGCTTTCGATATGACTGCTTTCATATGATGATGGTAGATATCACACAGAATCACACAATATTAGGGGTTGGAAGGGACCTCATAAGGTCATCTAGTCAACCCCCTCTGCCAGAGCAGGATTGCCTAGAGCAGGTCACACAGGAACACATTTAGGCAGGTTTTGAATGTCTCCAGGGAAGGGGACTTCACAACCTGTTAGGGTGCTCCACCACCCTAACAGTGAGGAAGTTTTTCCTTATCTTTAGGCAGAATTTCCTCTTCTCCAGCTTGAACTCATTACACTTTGTCTTCTCATTGGGCATCACTGAGAACAGCTTGGCTTCACCCTCCTGAGATGTGCTAAGTGAGTAAATGTTGTTTAGAGCAAGCAGTGGAGGAGTTTGAAATTTTGTGAGCGAATTTGTTGTATTGAAGGTAAAAAATTTAACGTACATGGAAAGGTGCAGTTATTTGTACAGTCTGTTATATATGATTGTGCTTTCTTCAATCCCCACACATGATGTCTCAGCTGATGACTCATGTGACATCAGGATATGGTTTTGGGGTGAACCTTGTAGAGTAAGGCTTTCAGTTGGACATGGTGATCCTGAGGGTCTTTTCCAACCTGAATGTTTCTGTGATGTGTTGACTCCCTCTGATCCTTACTGAGCTTTCTCGTGTGAGCTTTCTCATTACATTTGTGGCAGCTTCATCTCTGAGAATAAAACATCTTTTTAAATAGAGGTCATGAGAAACAAAATAACCCAAAAAAGCTATTATGGATTTTTAACAGTGCTTATAAGCCCTTCTGGGAAGCTGATGATACTTACATATATCCTTATTTACAATAGTTCTGCACCCACAGAAACAATCCTTATGTGTATGGATTTTTTCTACAATAGGTTTATTCAATCAAGTCTGAGACACTGAATTTAAAGCCAGCCATATATTTTTTCTCTGCCAGCCTGAATAGAAATAAATAGAGATATTACTTTCAAGGATATTAGCTGAATCCTCTATCCTTGTTAGAAAACAAAGTATAAATAATTTTTCTCTTACACAGTCATTTGATCTCTGTCACATGTGCTTGCTTTTATTTGTTGCTGGTTTATTTTGTTTAAAGTTATTTCCATCCCTACACATCTCTTTAGTTTTGGGTGAGGTTTCTAACTCTTTCAACCCCTTGAAAGTAAGATAAAGACAAATTTAGCAGAAAAATTAGGAAGTGCACTTTAGTATTTGACTGACATTGATAAAATTGTTCTGCCAAAAGGAAGGTGACTGACTAAGGAAGCAGGTAACAATTCTTCAGTACAGAGTAATGTCAAGCATTGTTCTCTGATCTAATCTTATCTAATCAGACACTTCGGTAGTTTGATCCATTTTCTGGTTACATTGATGTTCCTCAGGGGCCCAACCTCTAGGTCTGTCCACATCAACCTGACATACTTTTGCAACTGCTTTACCTTTGTATTGACAGCTATTCTGTTTCTACTGCATTAACCAGCCCCACAAAGCATTTGCTGCCATCCAGGAGTCCAGTATAGAGTACTAGCCACTCTTATTCACCAATGTTTAAGGCAAGCTGGATGGCTTTTGGCTCTGCAAATTGACTTGATTCACCTTCTCACTCAGCTGCTGCTGTGACTTGTGTGGGACTCCACACAGCAGCTTTCCCCCTTCAGTGATTTCCTACAAGACAACAAGATCCCTCACTAAGCAGAGCATGTCGCTTCTCATTACCTGGTAATTGTACCAGATTCTGGAGCTGGATTCTGGGACTGGATTCAGGAACTCATGGATTGGGATCAAAGCCTCAATGGACAGAGCCAGCATGGGACACCAGCCACTGAAAAAGAGAGATTGACCCGTATGATCCTTCAGTTTTATACCAAATGTGACAAATGTGAGGGAACCAGGATTGTTTAGTCAGAAGAGAAGGTTAAGGGGAGATCTTACTGCTTTCTACAACTCCCAGAAAGGAGACTGGAGTGACATTGGTGTTGCTCTCTTCTCCCAAGTAACCAGTGACAGGATGAGAGGAAATGGGCTGAAGTTGTGCCAGGGGAGGGTTAGGTTGGATGTTAGGAAGAAAATCTTTCCTGAAGGAGTTATGAGGTGTTGGAACAGGCTGCCCAGGGAGGCAGTGGAGCCACCATCCCTGGAGGTGTTCAAGAAGTGTGTAGATTTGGCACTTCAGGATATAGGTTAGTGGTCAAGGTAGTTGGGATATATTTGGACTTGATGACCTTAAAGGTCTTTTCCAACCTTAATGATTCTGTGATTCCATGATACGTGGTCAGTTTAGGGCTAGCTACAGCTGCAGCCTTTTGCTCTGCACTCACAATGTGGCAGGCAAGATTTCAGTATATATTTTAGTATTCCTAAGGTTGGAAGGGACCTCAAAGATCATCAAGTCCAACCTGTCACCACAGACCTCATGACTAGAGTAGGGAGGACACTACTGCCCACTGCAGGCTTGAACTCACGATCTTCCCATTAAGGGTCTTATGTGCTACCAACTGAGCCACCATACCAGTTGGTATGTAGCAGTAGCAGTAGATGTAGCAGTGCCCGTGGTCTGCCCACCAATCTTTGGCACTAACTAAAACCATGTAGCATTATCACTGCTAGAAACAGACCCTGTCTGCAAAAACATGTTGTTAATTTCAGAAAGAGCAGTTAGATAGAAGAGACTGAGATGAAAAGTAAAATTACCAGACAGAATCATTTCTGTTCTAACTCAAACTAAAGGCAGAAAGTCCATTAGATTACACACACACACACACACACACACCCATATATGTATTACACTTCTTTTTTAGTTCTGATGTGAAAGTTTAACCATAGAGGAAACAATGCTTCCTCTCCTCAGAAATATACTAGGAGCACTTATCTGTCAAATCATATTTTCTTATGGATTCCTCTTTTCTGAAGAGCTTGACATGAGAAGATTAGGCTATGAAATCTCCTTTATGGAAGGCTCTCTGAGAAATGTCATTGCTTGTATATGCCAGAAACATTTTCAATACTGCAGCTGCTGTATTTGCCAACCTGCTATTAAAAAAAAAGAAAACAAAGAAGTGACAAAAGTCTGGAAATTCCATCTTTGTTAGCAATGTGATTTTCTCTGTCATTTTGACTTACATATTTTATATATATATATGTATAATCAGACACAATATTTCTAAGCTTAAAAAAATACTAAGAACTCCAGTATCTGGCTTGATGGGTAAGGGCTATATATATAGATATAGGTGACTGAGATACCTGGACAATGAAAACATCTCTGTTAAAGATGAATAAATAACTTCTGCTGAGTGCTCCAGGAGAAGTATAGGTAGATAAGTGGGAGAAAACACTGTCTAAGAAAAAGACTGATGGATCCTCTTTTCTGTACTTCCTCCTATACATCTGCACATGTCTTCAAACTGATGTGTAAAAAAGTCATAGAATATAGTACAGAAGCCTGTAAAATGTTTGTTGGAATAAACGTGGAATAGGGAATAGTAACTTCTTATTTCTCAGAGTGCAACCACCAGAAGTATCCAGTGAAGGAATCCAGGCAAGGTTTAGAACAGATGCAAACAGGTCCTTTTCCATACAGTAGGTAGGTTACTTGCTATGGCTTTGCAGAAATCAAATTTATACATCATCAAATGTACACTTGTTTTCTAAATTATAGGTCATAGAAATTCAACAGAGAGTGGGAGGGTGGGGGGGGGGGGAGGGGGTAGGGCAGGAAGAAGTCTGAAAGACAATAAACATAGAATCATTGAGTCATGGAATGGTAGAGTTTGGAAGGGACCTCTAGAGATCATCTAGTCCAACCTTCCTGCCAAGGCAGGGTCACCTAAGGCAGGCCACACAGGAACACATCCAGGTGGGTTTTGAAAGTCTCCAGAGATAGAGACTCCATGTACAAAGTGCTGCAAACTAATAGAATATATCAAAGAATCTAGAAGACTATACCATGGGAAGGTCTATTGACTTCCTGCCACATGGTTCATCAATATACCTTGTCTAAACCAGAACTCTTCTTTTCTGATACAATCCCTGTATTCTAAGTTGTCCTCCAAGTGTTAAATCCACCTTTCTTTTCCTTGTTTCACCTACTTGAAATCATGATTTTTCACCTATTGCTATAAGCCCATCTAAACAGTCACTCCCCAGCCATCCTGTAGGTCCCCTTCAGGTACTGGAAGGCTTCTGTAATATCTTTCTGGAGCTTTCTCTTTTCCACTAGGAACAGCCCTAATTCTCTCAATCTGTTTTTGTAGGAGAAGTGCTCCAGCTACCTCTGATCATCTTGGTGGGCCTCCTCTGGACCTGCTCCAGCAGGTCTATTTCTCTATCTTGTGCTGGGGTCCCATAGCTAGACGCAGTACTCCAGGTGAATGCATTTCCTGCATCTACTTTACCCTGAACAATGTTGTGTATGCAGAATGCAGGTGGAGAGCGGGGAGACATCACACTGGTGTGTTAGATGTGCCATACAGCATGATGTCAGAATCACAAAATTGTAAGGGTTGGAATGGACCTCAAAGATCACCCAGTTCCAACCCCATTGCCATGGGCAGGGACACCTCATATTACATCAGGATGCTCAGAGCCACATCCAGGCTTAAAATCTCCAGGGATGAGGCTTCCACCACCTCCCTGGGCAACCTGTGCCAGTGTCTCACTACCCTCAAGGTGAAGAACTTCTTAACATCCAATCTGAACCTACTCACTTCTAGTTTTGTTCCACTCCCCTCAGTCCTATCACTACCTGACATCTTAAAAAGCCCCTCACCAGCTTTCTTGTAGCGACTTCAGATACTGGAAGGTCACAGTAAGGTCTCCTTGGAGACCTCTCCTCTCCAGACTGAACAGCCCCAACTCTCTCAGCCTGTCTCTGTAGCAGAGGAGCTCCAGCCCTCTGATCATCCTTGTGGCCCTTCTCTGGACATGTTCCATCATGTCCAGACCTTTCTTGTAATGGGGACTCCAGATTTGGATGCAGTGTTCCAGGTGGGGGCTCACCAGAGTGGAACACTGTCTTCTGTTTTTCCTTTCAGTTGGCCCTAATGGAGCAAACTCTGAAATGAAGGCACTCCCATTAGAACTGACCTGTTCAGATATTAGTATGAACTGTTTTCTGGTTTTCTGTCTCTAGATGGCACAGTGTACAGCACATAACAAGGCTGTGCTAGAAACATCTACTTAAGGACACGTTGTGTTTAATGAACTGAGTCTCATCTCTGCATTATGCTTAAAGTATTTTAAGATATCTCACTGCAGTTGCTTTTCTTAACTGTGTCCTCCTCTTGACATAGATTTTTACCCAATGGTTCGACATTCAAAGAACATCAGAGGTATAGAGGACTCTTTTTTTTTTGTTAATCAGCTGATTCCTCCAAGGGATCCCAAATCCCTCAAAACTGGCAGTATAAAGTAGATTAAAGGCATTCTTAGTACCCAGTGGTAGTTTGTATATTAGTGTTTGTGGCACTCCACTGGACACTTTCTGAAACACATTTCTCCTATAGCACTCTGCTTTAATCATGATTGTGTTTCAGGAGACAACATTTGCTAAGTCCAATGGCACTCATCATGCATTCACTGGCCAGTACACAATATCTTAACATACACAAACATAAACTCCACTCCCCACACTCCCCTTCAGCTACAAAAGTTACAGCAATCACTGGTTACTCTTAATTAACAATCTCAACAAGCAAAAGGAAGAGTGAGCAAACAACTTTTAACCTTTTGTTCCTTACAGTCACCTATCTCATGAATCTTATCCTGCCTCTTTTTTTCATTGTTAGGCTTAACTTGTCACCATTTATTTTTATTAATATGTGTTCTATGGCCCTTTTTCAGTGAGAGGAAATAAATCACCCTGCCTGCATCTCTTTCTACCCCACTACAGCCCTGTGGGGGAAAATAGTGATGTAAGTTTCATTATATGGAGAGAGAAGTTGATCTTTAACAGATCAGGCATCTCCACACAGCTAAGCTATGCAGCATTTGCTGCTTGTTTTCCCCTTTGGTTAGTCTAATTTCAGATGTGAAGCTTCAAATCAAGAAATAGTCAAGAAAATAGAAAAGTACACTGTGAAAATGTATAGGTCTTGTCACAAACCTTTAGTGGTTTTCCCTATGTTATTTTTTTTTTCTTTAGGTTGGCCATGAGACTGAATAAGGGAAGGCAAGAGTGAAAAAGAAAACAAAGTGTTAAGTGAAAACAGAAATAGTTGATTGTGTGCATTAAGCTACATTATTTCTTCTTTTCCTCTTCCTGTTCCTTCTTTTCCTCCTTTCCCTCTCCCTCTCACTTTCCCTTTTCCCTTCCCTTTCTTCTTCCCCTTTCTTTTTCTCCTTTTACCCTTTTCTCCCTTTCCTCCTTTTATTTTCTTTTTTTCAATTCCATTTAATTTTGGAACCATTGCAATATACTGATACATTTCGGATGGAGGTGTGCTTCTATTGGGAAAGTTGTTTGGGGTTTTTTTGCTAGGCTATGATTTATGTATTTACATTCAGCTTGAAGTGGAGTTTAAGGAAAAAAAATAGTCTTTTAGAGATGACACCTAGAAAATGCATTGTCTTATGTTGTTGGGTACTTGTATTCTTTACACATGGAAGAGTCAAAGAAAGAAATGGGAAATGGAATGGGATGGGATGGAAGAGGAGACTCAAGGAGAGGAGACTCAAGGAGAGGAGACTCAAGGAGAGGAGAGGAGAGGAGAGGAGGGGAGGGGAGGGGAGGGGAGGGGAGGGAAGGGAAGGGAAGGGAAGGGAAGGGAAGGGAAGGGAAGGGAAGGGAAGGGAAGGGAAGGGAAGGGAAGGGAAGGGAAGGGAAGGGAAGGGAAGGGAAGGGAAGGGAAGGGAAGGGAAGGGAAGGGAAGGGAAGGGAAGGGAAGGGAAGGGAAGGGAAGGGAAGGGAAGGGAAGGGAAGGGAATAGCATAAACTTGAAGAAAAATTAAAAGGATGATGCACACATGCAGAGAGCTATTGTGAAAATGGGAGACCATATCTATCAGTGATATGTTCAGTGTACTATAAACCACGGATATCCATCTGATGGGTTTGGGTCAGTTCATCTTTTATGCCATATGAGCTTTAGTTGGAATCTTAGAGCAAACTTAGAATCTTTAATATAGAGGTGAGTGGACTAAACACATAAACTGCTTTTGTTCAGCTGAATTTTTCATTTAGTCCTTAGTAATGTTAAACAGCACTCAAATCTTGCCATGGGCAGATGGTGGTTGTGCATCATGAGCTTAAAAGCAGCATCTTTTTTTATTGTTTGTTAGACTAATATGAATGTGCTCACACTGTACAAATACAGTGAGAGACCATGTGGAAGCAATCATCAGGCAAAAGTTATAATATTCTGAAGACACAATATAAAAAAAAAAAGTGAATGAGATAGATGCTGAAAAGTATTTTTTTATAAGCATGGTTTGTGAGATGATTGAGAACACTCAGAAACACAGAATGTTAGGGATTGGAAGGGACCTCCAGAGGTCTTCTGCTCTGACTTCCCTACCAAAGCAGGATCACCCAGGGTAGTCCACACAGGAATGAATCCAGGCAGGTTTTGAAAGCCTCCAGAGAGGGAGACTCCACAATCTCTCTGGGCAGCCTGTTCCAGCCCTCTGTCACCCTCACAGGAAAGAAGTTTCTCTTCGTGTTGAGGTTCCTGTGTTCCAGCTTGCAGCTATTGTTCCTTGTCCTATCACTGGGCACCACCACAAAGAGCCTGGCACCTTCATCTTGACACCCACCCCTCAGATATTTAGAGACATTAACAAGACCCCCTCGCAACTTTCTCCAGACTAAATAGCCCCAGGGCTCTCAGCCTTCATAGCAGAAAAGTTCTAGTCCCTTCATCATCCTCACAGCTCTCTGTTGGACACTCCAGCAGATCTCTGTCTCTCTTGGAGAGCCTAAAACTGGACACAGTATTGCAGGTGTTGTATATCTTCTTTCCCCGCTCCTTCCCCTGCCCGCCTCTTCCCCGCTACCCCCCACTCTCCACCCCTCCACCCCCCGCCTGAGAAAATAGGAAGCACTTTAATAAGGCTATTGTTAATAATTCCACTTTTAATCTCCTAGACATTTGCAACATGTATCATGTGGTACTGTTTTTATCAAAGGAATAAGCATTATGGTCTACTAGTCATTTAGATGAGCTACTAATGAGCACAGCAATACACTCACTGGTATTTCTGTTTCTTAACTACTGATCTTGTAACAGTTTCCAGTTCCATGTTAGCTATAACTGTAATTATGTATCTATGTATTTATTGGAGTAACCGTGCTGTAATGAATTATTTGCTGCTTATAATTACTTGCAATTCATTCTTGCATAGCATATCCATTTATCAAACAATGCAAACTCACGCTTACCTTAGACAGTTTCAAGGTCCAGCTTGACAGGGTGCTGGACCATCATATTTAAACTAAATTCATACCCTGAAAGGCTGGACTAGATGGTCCTTGAGGTCCCTTCCAACCTGGTATTCTATGAATCTATGGTTAGCAGGTCCTTTTCTAGAAATATGCTCTTTGTCATCTAATTTCTTTCTTACTGAGTGACTGAGAACCTTCTTCTTTGATCCCAGCCAAATACGAGCAGTTCTTGTGGGGAAAAACAAAAAGCAGAAGAGAGCAATGATCTTGATTTAGCAGATGGTATAGGAATATGCAGGCAGCACCACCCATGGAGAAGCTGGCTCCACTGTTTTCCTCATAATCCTATGCTCAACCCTAGGGCAGCTTTAGGATTCAAAGAGCAGCCGGTGGCTAAATGGAGGGCTTAGTGTGATGGGGTGGTGAGCAAGCAAAATCAGATGTCTTTGGAGTTCTTTGAATGAGCAGCCTTGAAGCATAGAAATTAGTTAGTTTAAGGTATGGATGGGGTCAGCTTGCTCTAACTGAGATTAGAATTCCAAGCGAAATAATGATTTTGCTTCATTTGAAATGTATCTGATTGCATTTGCTATACTTGAACCATGCATAAATCTGTTCTGCTAGAGTAACATCCCAATGCATGTGAAGACCCTGGAGGAGTTATGTGTGGAAGCTGAACTGATGACCCCTGGATCATGAAACACAAGGGTTTTTTCTGGTGAAATGACTGTTTAGGTCAGGGTTGCCTGTCTGCTATTGCCATCATAGGCAGAGGCTATCTGCTAGTGGGAGATGAAACAGCTACATGCTGTTTTGTGGAGCACACAGTTGCCCTTAAGCATATGGTCTTTTGCCAGTGTTTAAGGAAGCTCTGCATGACAGGTAATTAGAAACTTTGTGATGAAGTCTCTGCTCTTTAGGCAAAATAATCATAAAAGTGGTGAATTAACTCCAGCAGAAGAACATCTGGGGAAAAGAAATATTGAATCCTCTGAAAAAGTCTACTCTGCATTAAAGTGAGTGTTAACAGGGAAGTAATATATTCTCTGCTGAGAAAGAGTGTAGCACTAGCATTTGTCATGCCATAGACAAGGAGTAATGTGCATCCTCATTTGAAAAACAATAGCTCTCCAGTTATTGAGATAATAGTGTCTGGAGAAAGTTGATATCAGCAGTGCCAAATAGCCAGAGATATTCCAAGTTCGTTCATGTGCCAAGCTTATAAAGTATTTGCTGTCATTGATAGTACTGACTTTGGTCTTAAATCTTAGGCATATATATTATTTTTTTTTCCTCTTCTTAACAAGAAAAGGAGAATAAGAGGCAGTAAAACCCTGATTGCTTAATGTGAATGACTGCTCTTCTCATCAATATTGTAATCTTGCTCTATTGCTCTGTGTGCACCACTGATAACTGAGGTTACTGATGTTTTCTAATGAAAATTGTTGTCTTCAGTTTCTTACAATGTCATGGAAATGTTACCATAGTGCCTCCTAACAAGAATTCTCTCTTCCTTGTTGAAGAACAGAAATTTGGAGTTTGTTAAATGTTTCTTGCAGTTTCAGCTTGGATTTGTGTCTTAAATATCTGAAATTTTATGCAGGTGGAATTCTGAGCACATCACCTGTAATCAGCTGACTTCCATCTCATCTCTGGATACAGGCTACAGCATCCTTTTGGCTGAGTACATTCTGGTGTAAATGAACACCTACCTGCATGTCACAGAATCATAGAATATCAGAGGTTGGAAGGGACTTACAGAGATCATTGAGTTCAACCCCCCTGCCAGAGGTGAAACCTATGTACAAGTTGGTGTCCATTACTCCTTGTCTTATTAGTGCACACCACCGAAAAGAACTTGGCCCCCTCCACTTGACACCCACCCCTCAGATATTTAGAGACATTGATCAGATCCCCTCTCAGGCTTCTCATTTCAAGACTAAACAGCCCCAGGTCTGTCAGTCTCTCTTCATAGGGAAGATGCTCAAGCCTCTTAATCATCTTTGTGGCTCTCCATTGGACTCTATCCAGCTGATCCCTGTCTCTCCTGAATTGGGAAGCCTAAAACTGAACACAGCATTGAAGGTGTGGTCTCACCAGGGCAGAGTAGAGGGGGAGAAGAACCTCCCTAGACCTGCTAGGTCAGGGTTACACCTGTGCTCCTGTATGTGTAACTTGGGTGTCTCTGTGTCTGTGGTAGCATTAATCCTCCATACTACCTGAATGTAAAATGAAGCTAAACCCACTTAAATAGTGCAGCTAAAAAATATGAAATCTTGGAAGATAGATATGGGACTGGATACCATGAGGGAAACCTTAATGGTTCAGTGTGAAAATGAGCAGAGAATGATAAGGAAGGCTGAATCTGTCCTTGGTGATTTTATTAAGCAACTCCTCACCCAGTAAGGGATAGTTAACTGCTGCACAATAAGGAGAACAGCAACTGTCAGGGACGTTGATGCTATGCTAATAAATGCAAAGGAAAAGACTATCAGAAATGTGGCAAGTGTTTACTGTGCCTTGAATAAAGAAGTCCTAGCCTACTTTTAAAATAGCTGCTTATTTTAAAATGAATTTTGCTCATTTTACAACTCAAACAAATTGGGATTCCTGCTGGCAGGCAGAAGCAAAATAGCACATTTAATTATGCAGCTTAAGGAATAGCTCCTGTCTCCTTCATATTGGCATGTTTTAAGTGCTCGATATGAAATGTTACCTTGACTCCTCTAGAGAAAAGTTGAAAAAACCCTGAAATTCAGGAGAAGATAGGACAGGAATTATAATTTGAGTTCACAGTGAACACATTTTTTCTTTTTATGTAGTGATTCTTTTAGACACCCCTAGTGATAAAGTGGACTTGCAATGCTACTTCGGGTCCTGTTATATATACTTGAGACAGCTCAATAGTATTGGTCTTTACGTAACATCCACAATAAACATTGATATCTCTATTAAAATGGTTTATGTTGGTTCCTGGATGCAAATTTGCCCTTAAATTTCATTAAATGCTCAATGATTTCAGAGATTCCTAGTATGATCTGTCTTAAAGAGCAATTAAGCATTCAGCCCCCCAGACCAAATGCTGTACAACTCTGATAAAAAAACAAACAAACAAAAAACCCCAACAACAAACAAAAAACAAAACAGATTTTTGTGGGGTTTAAGGCAGCCTCTCCTGGCTTCCAATGAGTTCCACATGCCTGATCTAGGTGTACCTGTATTAGCAGAGGGGATTGGAGTAGGTGATGTCCAGAGCTCCCTTCCAACTCCAGCCATTCTGTGATTTTGTGATTCTGTGATTCTAATGGTGCCTCTGTATTAGTCCTTTTTCTTCAGAGATTTTAAGCTTCATGACACTAAATTAGTGCTTACAGCTATAGGCTAAAATGTTTAATTATTACTCTATTTAATTATTACTCATTGAGTTTTCTGTCTCTAAAGGTATCCCAGTGTCTGTGATTGTTGAGTTTTGTGATAAAACCAGACAGTCTATTACCACTCTCCACCCCCCACCCCTCGCTGGCCTTCTCTTGATAAAGTCAAAAGATTAAGCATTCATGATCCTTGTTTCTTTTTCTGTCATTCTGGAAATTTTACCCATTTGTGTTGTGCTTTAAAACCATCCTTTGTTAACTGCATTTGTTACTCAAGTGACACCTTTTGAGCCACCTGCATTTTTCTCTGCTACTTGCCCGCTCCCTCACACTCAAGAATTTTCTCTTCATTTCATGGTATTCTTTTTCAGTGATTCATAATTTCCCTATTGCATTAAATACCAGAGTTGCCATTTTAGGAAATGAAGGTCAGACTTAATCTGTGGAGAGAATCATAGAATTGTCAGGGTTGGAAGTGACTTCTAGGATCATCTAGTTCCAAGCCTCCTGCCATGGGCAGGTACACTTTCCACTTTCCACTCAGGTTGCTCAGAGCCATATCCAGACTAGCCTTAAAAACATCCAGGGATGAGGCTTCCACCATGTCTCTGGGCAAGCTGTTCCAGTTTCTCACCACCCTCATGGGGAAGAACTTCTTCCTAATGTCTAATCTAAATCTAGCTTGGATCCATTCCCCTCAGTCCTATCACTACCCAATATCCTAAAAAGTCCCTCATCATCTTGCTTGTAGCCCCTTTCAGATACTGGGAGGCCCCAATGAGGTTTCCTTGGAGTCTTCTCTCCAGACTAAACAGCCTCAACTCAGCCTGTTTTCATAGGAGAGGTGCTCCAGACCTCTGATCATTTTCACGGCCCTTCTCTGGAAGGGGCAGGACAGTGGGTGAGGAGAAATAGACTGAGTTATTAGACAAAAGCAAGCTGAATTCTAGGTATTCTTAAAAATCCATTCAACTTTCTAAAGATGAATAACAGAAAATGAACTGTCAAGAGTTGGAAATACACAATGAACCACTTATACAGAATAGGAAACAATTGAACAGAGAGTGAAACCACTCTCCAGTCTCAATGAATGACCCATAAAAGGAGATTCTGCCAGTACAACTGGTGCTCAAAGATGCAGCTTCACTCTTTCTGGTCCTCCTCTTCTCACAGACCCTAAGGACACTGCATATTATGTCTTTTTGAAAGCTAGCCTCAAGTCCAGCCTTTGTAAACCTCTACCTGTTACTGCACCACAAGTGCTCAAGGGGCGGGTAAGAGCTTCTTGTGAACAGCTTTGAGGGAGAGGCCATTGGCAGCATTGCCAAACCACACAGGTGGCACTGGGCTGAACCCATCACATCTATAAAGAGCTGGGCTTGGCAGGAGCAGGTGCTGAGCTGGCGGGGACTCTGTGTGGAATTTAATTTACTGGATGATCTGGCTCAGCAAATATTCAGCATGGATGCTTGTGCCTGCTTAATGTTAAGCAACTGAGTAAACACAATAGAAGATACTCAAAAGTGTCAAATAGCTGCTGAAAAAAAGTACAAATTCTTGAAATGTCCAAGAGCAGGGAAAATATTTTCACTCATTTGCCTGCTGATGTGTCCAATCTGTACATCATGTCAAAGCACCATTCCACCTGGATTCCTCAGGAGCTTGACAAGTTCTTAAATGCCTTCGTAGTCATTCACAAAAAGTCAATTTGCATGCAAAGTTTTAAGCATGAGCCTAAAAGCCAAGTGTCTGGAACAAGGTTTCTCCTAATGTTTTGAATGTATTTCCAGCAACTAAAAGCTACTGAGAATGCTTAAATCAATGCAGCTTTTAAGAGTTGTTTGTTTGGGTTTTTTTTTGACAAAGTAACATAAACCATGACTAAAATAATGAATAATGTTTATTGAAAAATTAACAAAAAAGGTGATTTATTTAAGACCAAATCTTCAAACCATGGTATACTTCTATAGCTACATCAGTACGCTGCAAGCATCCTGTCAGCCCCATCGCACAGCTTAAATAATCTCTGTGTAAGTTGGGATGCGGTTTGATTATATAAATAATAATTGAATGGTTTCAAAGACTTCTTCCAGTTTACTGGGAGCAAAGCCCCATCTCTGGAAACATCCAAGGTCAGGCTGGAGGTGGCTCTGAGCAATCTGTCTGTTTGAAGATGGTCCTGTGTGACAGTTTCAGGCTATGCCTTTACAGTTAGCTGCAGATTTTCAAGCAGAGGAGTAGAGAAATATAAACAAATCCACGGTTGGGTGTAAAAAGGAAAACAAGAGATTATTCTAAATGAATTTCTTTGGTCAGATGTGTGAAAGGGGACCCTTACCAGTCTCGTTTCCCATATTCATTTCCTCCCTCTCTTCTGGCTCTTGAGGTTGTTTTCTGCTCTGCTCAGCTTGGACAACCTTATCAGCTAACCTTGAGATAAGCATACTAACAGAGCTCTCTAACATCTCTTTCTTCCTAATTAAACAGAGGAAAGGGAGGAGGGAAGGTTAGGGGGGAAACAGGGCAGTTTTCCCCCATCCAGAGGGGGTTTCCTTTCTGTTTTCACCCTGTAAATACATGCATAATATTGTAAATACTGTATATTTGTACATATCCATTGCATTCCATTGTAGAGTGTAGATTTTACTTGCAAATATAGCTTCCATTTGCTTTCTCCAACTGAACGAGCCGAGTTTTTGTTAATGCTGGTGAGCTAAACTACCACATCCTGGTGTCTGTAGAGGGGTTGGAATAGGTGGTGTTTAAAGGTCCTTTCCAACCCAAGCCATTCTGTAATTCTATGATTCTGTGTTCTTACTAAAAAAGCCCAAACAGAACAAAGCAAAATTCTCCAAACTGGCCTACAAGTTCATTTGCTTGAAATAAAAAGTTAACATTTTTCTTTTCTTTTCCAAATATGTCTTCCCTCCTCATGTTATATTTTCACCAATATATGCACTGATATGAGAGATGAAGCATAATCACAGAACCACAGAATGTTAAGGTTTGGAAGGGACATCGAAATATCATCCAATCCAAATCCACTGAGCAGAATCACCTAGAGTAGGTCACAGAGGTATGCATTCAGGTGGGTTTGGAATGTCTCCAGAGAGGAGAATCCATAACCTCTCTGGGTAGCTTGCTCCAGGGCTCTGTCACCCCCACAGTGAACAAGTTTTACCTTATTTTCACAGAATCACAGAAACATTCAAGTTGGAAAAGACCCTCAGGATCACCAAGTCCAACCATTAACCCTACTCTACAAGGTTCACCCCTAAAACATATCCCCAGATACCACATCCAAACGACCTTTAAACACATCCGGGATTGGTGACTCAACCACCTCCCTGGGCAGTCCATCACGTGGAACCTCCTCTGCTCCAGCTTACACCTATTTCCCCTTGTCCTATCATTGAACATCCCTAAGCAGAGCCTGGCTCCATCCTGCCAACACATCTTTATCAACATGAATGAGGGTACCCCTCAGGCTCCTCTTCTCCAAGCTAGAGAGACACAGATCCCTCAGCCTGTTCTCATATAAATACTATTTATCAGCAGCTAAATCATCAGTATGTTATCCACATTATTCTCACACTAGGGAGGGACCTGGGGGTGCTGGTTGATGGTAGGATGAACATGAGCCTGCAGTGTGCCCAGGCGGCCAGGAGGGCCAATGGCATCCTGGCCTGCATCAGGAACAGTGTGGCCAGCAGGAGCAGGGAGGTCATTCTGCCCCTGTACACTGCACTGGTTAGGCCACGCCTCGAGTCCTGTGTCCAGTTCTGGGCCCATCAGTTTAGGACGGACGTTGACTTGCTGGAACGAGTCCAGAGAAGGGCAACGAAGTTGGTGAGGGGCTTGGACCACAAGCCCTGTGAGGAGAGACTGAGGGAGCTGGGGCTGCTTAGCCTGGAGAGGAGGAGACTCAGGGGTGACCTTATTGCTCTCTACAACTACCTGAAGGGGGGTTGTAAACAGGCAGAGGTTGGTCTCTTCTCCCAGGCAGCCAGTACCAGAACAAGAGGACACAGTCTCAGGCTGCACCAGGGGAGGTTCAGGCTGGAGGTCAGGAGGAAGTTTTACACAGAGAGAGTGATTGCCCACTGGAATGGACTGCCCAGGGACGTGGTGGTGTCGCCGCCACTGGAGGTGTTCAGGAGGAGACTTGACAGGGTGCTTGGTTGCATGGGTTAGTTGATTAGGCAGTGTTGGGTGATAGGTTGGACGCGATGATCTTGAAGGTCTCTTCCAACCTGGTCTATTCTATTCTATTCTATTCTATTCTATTCTATTCTATTCTATTCTATTCTATTCTATTCTATTCTATTCTATTCTATTCTATTCTAAATCCCCCCAAACCCCTCATTGTTCAAGCTACTAAAGAAAACTAACTCTATCCCAGACCAAACCAGGGCAGTCTGACATCTATGGTTTTATAAAGCTAGATCCTCGGTTCATTGCCCATGACACAAGTCTAATTTTTGCCTGCAGCACAACTTATTGGGTCCTATTATCCATCACACATCCTTTTAACAATTAAGGTACTCTCAGTCGAGTGTAAATGGCAAAATTATTTCTGTTACTGCTGTCCCATTTATACTTAGGCTTCTGATGGGCTGTAATAAATGGCTGTTGAAATGTTAACAGCCAAGTTATCCGCTGTTTTTATGCGTAAAGAACGATTAGCACAGTTTGTATTAAGCAAAAAAAAATATGTCTAGACTCATTAATTTCACCTGAAGCATTAGCAAGCAAAACATAACTCTAAGGCATTATAAAATGAAAACCAAAAATAATCAAATGTACTTGGCATGTCTACATAATCTGATGTCACGTTTAAGGTGTTGCTTTTTTCACTCTTATTTAAGATGCCAAACTCTTGCAGATTCCTGCTCTGTCAGGAGTTTCTCTGTCCCAGATCAAGAGGGACAGGGATCTACCCAAGAGAGTCCAATAGAGGGCTACAAGGATGATTAAAGGATGGAGCACTGCCTTATGGGGTATGGTTGGGAGACCTGGGGCTGGTGAGTCTGGAGAGGAGAAGGATGAGAGGGGATCTAATACATGTTTATAAATCTCTGAGGGCTGAATGTCAAGAGGGAGGGGACAGGCTGTGCTCAGTTGCACCCTGTGATAGAACAAGGGGCAATGGATATAAACTACAGCACAGGAGGTTCCACCTCAATATGAGGAGGAACTTCTTCACTGTAAAGGTTACAGGGCACTGGAACCGTCTCCCCAGAGAAGTTGTGGAGTCTCCTTCTCTGGAGACTTTCATGATCTATCTGGATGTATTCCTGTGCAACCTGTGCTAGATTTTATGGTCTGCTCTGGAAGAGGGTTGAACTTGATGATTTCCAGAGTCTTTTCCAACCCCTAACATCCTGTGATATGTGCTTAGAACTGCATTCTGATTTCAGAATTGCATTCTAATGACAGAAACTCTTCCTGCAACCATTTACTAAACTAGTGCTTTTGTGTGTGCTGCTTTGTTTCCCCTTCCCTTCCCTTCCCTTCCCTTCCCTTCCCTTCCCTTCCCTTCCCTTCCCTTCCCTTCCCTTCCCTTCCCTTCCCTTCCCTTCCCTTCCCTTCCCTTCCCTTCCCTTCCCTTCCCTTCCCTTCCCTTCCCTTCCCTTCCCTTCCCTTCCCTTCCCTTCCCTTCCCTTCCCTTTGTTTTTTCTTGTGTGTGTTTTTTTCTTTTTTATTGTTGTTACCCTTTGCACCTGACTCATGCCAACCTGAGGTCATGTCATTACTAGGGCATAATGAGTTTTTACTGAAACCACACTTGGCCTCACATAACCCAAATCCCTAACTGTCTGCATTTTACAGACAAGGCAAAAGAGAACCAACCTTTTTCTGTTTAGCAAATATAGAGCTGCTAAGCACTTGCAAAGCAGAGCAAGTTGTAATTAATGCTGTTTACCAAAATCAGTTTTGTTTCACTTCGTGCTTTTGTTTGGAGTTGGGTTATTTACATTACTTTTTGCATAACTGTACTTGCAATTTCCCTTCTAATTAACTCCCATTTCAACACTTACACTAAGAGAGGAAATCCTTCTTTTTATAAAATCCTGTTGTCACGGGAGGCCACTTCCTCAATGTGATGTATGGAGTCATTTAATTGCCTTTAAGAACTGTTCTCAGGAAAAATGATTGCATTGGCACTGGAAATTCCTAGAAAACCTCCTAATTGCTGTAAAAGGAAGTGACAGACATAGTAACCTTGGGATACAGGCAAGGAATGGCAAACAGGACACTGATCTGACAAGCCTGGATTTCAGCTTGAGCAAATTTTTCTCATCATTTTTTCTCCACTTTAAGTTCCTAGGATAATGTAACACTTATTTGGAGAACTGCCTGCAACATACGTAGAGTGTATAATTAAACAGAATCGTGGAATTGTCAGGGTTGGAAGGGACCTCGAGGGTCATCCAATTCCAATCCCCCTGCCATGGGCAGAGATGCCTCACACTAGATAAGGTTTCTCAGAGCCACATCCAGCTTGGCCTTAAAAACTTCTAGGGATGAGGCTTCTACCACCTCCCTGGACTACCTGTTCAAGTGCCTCACCACCTTTATGGTGAAGAACTTCTTCCTAACATCCAATCTGAATCTACCCACTTCTAGTTTTGCACTATTCCCCTTAGTCTTATCCCCCACATCCTAAAAAGTCCCTCACCAGCTTTCTTGTAGGCCCTTTTCAGGTACTGGAAAGCCGAAATAAGGTCTCTTCTGAGCCTTCTCTTCAAACTGAACTCTCTCAGACTGTCTCCATAAGAGAGGTGTTCCATCCCTCTGATCACCCTCATGGCCCTTCTCTGGACATGTTCCAGCATGGCCAGATCTTTCTTGTAATAGGGGCTCCAGAAATGGACACAGTGTTCCAGGTGGGGTCTCACCAGCATGTAGTAGAGGGGAAGAATCACCTCCCTCAACCTGCTGGCTATGCTTCTGTTGATACAGCCCAGGATCTGGTTGGCTTTCTGGGCTGAAAGTGCACACTGGTGGCTCATGTTGAGCTTCTCATCCACCAGAACCCCCAAGTCCTTTTCTTCAGGACTGCTCTTAAAGCCAGTCCCTGCCCAGACCTCTTTCAGAGGAAAATATTATCCTGGTTTTCTGATAGATTTCTTAAATAATTGGCTTTGTATATCCTAATAAACTCCTTCATTTTATTCTTTTTTAATTCTTTTTTACTTTTTAAATGTATAGAAAAACTTTTGAGTGCTCAGTCTTTATTGAGGAACTTCTGTGAAATTAATAAGCCGGATCAATGACTAATTTAAATTAGAATTTTACATTTTACAACTACTAATTTGAATAAGAATTTGTTTTACATTGTTGTAACTAATGATGATGTAGCTATCAGGGGAATTCCTTAATGCTTGTGCCCCTGCTGATTCTCATATACAAACCAAACTAGAGAATGGAAAAGGAGCTGCTCTTTACATCATGGTTATGGTCTTCGGGAAGTCCACTCACAAGTGGTGTTTTAGTACTGCTGAATTCTGCTTTGCCAAACACCTTCAGCACAGAACCTGATTATCACATCAAATGCCACAAGAACTTGCACAAATCTTGTAGAGTCTGCAAAGTTGCTTTGCATTGCCTCATACAAATTGTTTTTATTGACAGTTGGTTAATTTAACTTACCTCAAACTCATTCATTCCTAGGTATATTCACACCTCGGTTAGATCTTTGCTGCTGGTGTGGATATTTAGTTGCATACTTCTTCTCAGTGATAGAGAGATATAGAGAGCCTTAGAATGATGGACAGTTCCAATTTTCTGTTAATTTGATTCTGGTGTATTTGGGGATTGTCATATTACAGGTATGACTTGGAGTAATAATTCAGTTTATTTCTGCATACACCATTCTGTACTAACCTGGGAAGGTTCAAATTCTATTAAAGATCAGATAAAAAGATTTTAAGGATTCTGTCTGCTTTGTGAGTAATCTCTGTGGATCATCAATCACTTTACTGAAGTACTTGTTTTCTGTTAGGTAGAAACATGAGCATCCAATGGTCCTATGTGTACATTTCTATCTTTGGTGTACCCTTAAGTGGTGTAATCAGCCACAGAGAGCTGTGGCTTGGATAAGAACTCTCAATTTCTAAAGCTGTTTAACTGCTGTGAAAATGAAAGAATCATATTTCAAAACAGTTCTGTTCAGTTACTAAAGACAGTACTTAATCTCTCTGCATTGTTTTGTAAATAGCAGCTAGAGAACATGAATTAATAACTCTCAAGGTGGCAGAGGAGATGCTGTCTTTTTTAACATCTGTTGACATAATCAGAAGGTCATAGATGAAAAAAAAATAAGTCTCTGGAGCTCCCAACAGTAGAAGGACATACCTGCTGGAGCAGGTCCAGAGGATGCTCAGCCTGCTACAGCAACTCTCCTGTGAAGACAGGCTGAGAGAGTTTAGATTTTTCATTCTGGAGAAGATAAAGCTCTAGGGAGACCTTGAGAAGCGTCACAATACCTGAAGGTGATCTACAGGCTGGGGAGGGATTGTTTAGAAGGGCTTGTGGTGACTGGATGAGGGGGAGTGTTTTGAAACTGGAGCAGGTTTGGACATCAGGAGGAAGTTCTTTACAACGAGAGTGATGAAATACTGCAACAAGTTGCCCATGGACGTGGTTGAGGCCCCGTCCCTGGAGACACTCAAGGTCAAACTTGATGGGGGCCTGAGCCACCTGATCTAGTTGGAGGTGACCCTGATAACTGCAAACTCATACTTTGTGATTCTGTGGTCTTACAAGAACTCTTTTAGCAATATCTGAATTTTCAAATGCATTTAATCTGTAAGCATCAAGTAGTTGTCAAGCACACCCTGTGACACACCTGTGAACCGCAATGCTTTAATGCTTTTCAGCCGGTAGACATTTTCCTCCCTCCTACCCACTGATCACTGGGTAGGTGCAGGTTATCTGCTTGTGTCAGGGGTGTACGTCAAGCTCTGGCATATTCTCATTTTTTTCATGGTGTTACTGATGTTGGTGCATTGCCACCTCATCAGAGACAACACCACTCTTACAGATGTCACTGATGTTCTACACTTCGTGGGGGGGAAATCGGACTCCAGTGTTCCTAAGATGAGAGCCACCTTTGTAATAAACCCATGTGTGTTCTAAAGACAGCTCTTCTTTGGTGATATTAACTAACAGAACACTGATAAATCAAGCACTTTCTGGCAATAGAAAAATTACCTCAAGGAAAAAAGTGACCAGGGATTTCTAAACCAATGTATTTCCCATTCATCCAAGGGGGAGTTATTTTCCTTCTGCGACACTTTTAATGATGAGCTCTTTTTATTTTCATTTTTTCCTGCTGTGAAATACTACGTTTCAAAGAGTGGTTCTCCAGAGATAGTTGGATTTTTAATAGATGCCCTGCTGATGTTTCTACTGAAAGTGCTGCTGCTGCTAGAAATATCTTTTTGCTTACAGTTCAGAGCAAGCCGGTACACAATATCCTGCCTTCGTTCTAAATCTGATTTCACGCCTTGCAGTTCCTATTCATTGTTTTTTCTTATTAACTTTAGATAAGATAGGAACACGAGCTGGAGGCAACAGTGTTCTCTCCAAGATTCTTCCCTCTGGATGTAATTTACCAAGTTTAATAAAAGCTAAATGTGAAAACAAATTATTGTATGTCTTTCCATTATCAGGTCATCAGAAGTTTCTTGGAATTTAGCTTTTCCCCATTGTGTGCTTCAGAGGTACCTTTTCAAAATGTCTGTTCTCTCTCTGTGATTCAGAGTAGGTCTGAATGGAACAGTGGAACTGGAGGTGGACCCCAAGGCCTCCTGAGAGGGATGTCACCATCGGGTTGTCAGATTCTGTCCCAGTGTTGCCAAGCAACAGCACAGAACCTTCTTGTGCAGGAGGTTGATGTTTTTGTGTGGCACTTCATGGAGAGGGGAGAATTTTGCTTTGCAAGAGTTCCTTGGACAAATTGACACACTGTGAATTTACCCTGTGTGGTGATTGAGACAGTTCTCTGTTGTCTAGATGATCTCCAGAGGTCCCTTCCAAGCCCTATCATCCTGTGATTCTGTGAAAAGGTTTATTTGGTATCATTGCCAGTTTATTTCTGGTTAAATTGACTGTGAAACTATGGCAGCAAGACTGAAATCAACTGAGACATCTAAGCTGGTTTGCTAGCAATCTGCTGCCATCATTTTAGATTTCTGTTCTGTAGGATCATCCTATTCAAGTGTCTCAGAGCTTTGGGCTGCAGCTGTCTCCTTTCCCTGCCTCTGTAGAATGAAGCAGTTCAGGCTGATATTCAACTTCTCACAGGGAAGTAGTGGCAAAAGTGGCTCATTATAACTCCTTTAACAATAAATATGTGTTTGTTGCTCTCCTTTGGTTTTCCCAGGTGGAAAAATGTGATTTGTGAGTAATTCAGATGTATCTGATTTTAATTGTCAGTTCATTGTTCTCTTCTTAGTTTAGCCAAATGTGTAAATGAATAGCACAGAATGCAGGCGTCTTTTAAGCCAGGTTTCTATAGTCTATTGGTAGGGATTTCAGGTCCAGGTAAGCCTAAAATAAGAAAAAGAGAGGGAAAAAAAAACAAAACAGAAAAAAAAATCTGGTTCTAGAAAATAGGATTGAGACACTTCTTTGGAAAGGAGTTTTGGTTTGTTTTAGTCCACTAGCTGGACAGTGTTCTGTTTTTATTTCTCTATGCACTAAAATAGTTGAAAAATGAGGTAGCTCTATAAAGCCTGTCTGAAAGGTCTTGCTTATTGATTTTTTTTGGGGGGACTATGAGTTCTGAAGAGTAGCAAAATATAAAATAAAGAGAAGAAAGGGAAAGGAGTCAGGATGCTACTGGTGTGACAGCTCTGTCATACACTTTCCAGAAGACCCCGTCACTGGTTTTCATTTCCTTGCCTCAGCTTCCTCCCTGCTATGTTACAATACTAAGACTTTTTAATCCAATTGCACGTTCAATATTGCCTTTCCAAAGAGCTGTGATTCCAAAGTTCTGAGTCTCACAACTCATGAAATGTGAAAAATAAGTAGGAAAACTGCACATGCAATAGGATTGCTTGTTCAACTCCCATCTGACAGAGAAGTGAAAAAGGACAGTTCCTGACTGAATACTTAAGATGCTGGTTACTATGCAAGTTCTCAGTGAGCAGGGTTGTGAGATTTTATCACAGAATGTCAGGGTCTACAAGGGACCTCAAAAGATCACCGGACAGAGCAGGATCACCTACACCAGGTTACACAGGGACACATGCGGGCAGGTCTCGAATATCTCCAGAGAGGGAGACTCTACAACCCCCCTGGGCAGCCTGTTCCAGTGTTCTGTCACCCTCACAGGGGAAAAAATAATTATTCCTCACATTTTCATGGAACTTCCTATGCCTCAGCTTCCACCATTGCCCCTTGTGCTGTCATTGAGCATCACCAAACAGAGCCTGGCTCCATCCTCTTTGCACTCACCCTTTACATATTTATAAACATGAACGTGGTCACCCCTTTGTCTCCTCTTCTCCAAGCTAAAGAGCCCCTCGGTCTCTCCTTGTAATTTTATAGCTGTCCTTGATCTGGCAAGGAAAAAAAGAAGTAAGATGAGTGTTTCTAATTGAAGCTAAACTTGGAGAAGCTGTTTGCTGCAGTTGTCTATCCAAATAACAGCTAAAGTAGCAGTGTGTCTTTCCCTCATGCTGGAAATGAGATTGAATCCCGTCAAAAGCCTATTGGTTGTTTATTTGGTTTAAGTTTATAGCGAAATACACCTCCTCAATTGAAAATCAAACCCAAAAAGTCTTTGTGGAGCATTTCTTTCCTCTTTTCCATAAGATAAAACACCTTAAGGACTTTGTGTTTGTGCTTTCCATTAAGGCGACGATCAATACAATTTGCTTTTTTAGCAAGACTCAAGGGAAGACAGAGGACTGCATTTTGAGGAGCAGACTGGAACAGCAATGAGACTGTGATAATTGCTATGAGATAAAGTGAGTCTAGTAGATTGTGTAAATGGAATGGGTTCATTTAAACTGCTTCAGAGTGACAGTTTATTTGTTTTTGCTGATTATTCAGATTGTTCTCTATTTGGTTGATGTCCATTGTTCCTTCATGTAAAGTCTGGCATGCTGAGGTTCATTTTTTGCATTCTTACTCCTGCCTTGATATTTTAGTTTCTTCCCCCCCATATCTGCTAGATTGTAATAAAGTAGGACAGCTATGTCATAAATTAATCATTAGAATATCATTTTGGGCAGCAGGTTGTCTTTTGTCATTATATTACAAACTTGATTACAGAGTCACAATAATAAAATATTCTTGACAAAAAAGGCTGATATTGAAATGGAATGATAACATAATAATAACAACTATTGTTGTTGTTGTTGTTATTATTAATAATAATAATAGATGGCTTTTTAATCTTTTGTAGTGTGAAGACTGTTTAGAAATCAGAGGGAAAAGTAGCTGGCATTATGAAATAACCAGCAAAGGACAAAAGGTAAAATACTGCTTTGTCAGGTTTCCTGAGGAAGTGGTTAAATGTCACAACTCCCTGTGTGTACTTAGTTGAGGTTTTATTTTCAAGATGAAATGAAAATCTACCAGCTTTATTAACAAGTAAATAAATGAACATATTTACATTTATTTATAACATCAATAAATGATCACAATTATAATAATAACAACAACAACACAACTCCCAAGTGAACTTGACCTGCCGTGAGTCCTATCCTCCCGCTGCAATACCTGCCCATGATACTCAAATCATTGTACAGTGACATCATGTCTTCTTATGGGCTGCATGTAACCTATTGAAGGAAAAATGTTGCTTTAGCTGTGTTTATATTTTGGCTGATTATTTGTTTGGAACAGCTGATATCTCATTATGTGTGTGGCAACTTTCCTCTTAAAAGGAGGAGTCTAGTGTCATTATGTTTAATCTCTTTTAAGTTATATTGCAACTGCAGTTTTGGTGTGAAATGCAACATGGAATCTTTAAATCAGAATGGTTTGGGTTAGAGGGACCTCCAAAGCCCATCCAGTCCAATCCCCTCTGTAGTAAGCAGAGGCATCCTCAACTAGATCAGATACTTTATTAGAATAGAATAAACCAAACCAGGTTGGAAGAGACCTTCAAGATCATCGTGTCCAACCCATCAACCATCAACCAATCCAACCCACCCAAACAGCTAACCCATGGCACCAAGCACCCCAGCAAGTCTCCTCCTGAACACCTCCAATGACGGCGACTCCACCACCTCCCCGGGCAGCCCATTCCAATGGGCAATCACTCTTTCTGTGTAGAACTTCTTCCTAACATCCAACCTGAACCTCCCCTGGCGCAGCCTGAGACTGTGTGAGGCTGACCAGATCTCTGTTGAGCTTCATCTTGAATATTTCCAGAGATGGGACCTCAACCACCTCCTTGGGCAACCTATTCCAGTGTGCCACTACCCTCATGCATACAGTTTTGGTGTTCTCACTCATGAAAACATACACATTGCTTTAATGGAAATGACAGCAACTCAGATTCTGAGCTTGTTGTAAATTGTATCAGAAAAGCCTCAAGCAGAACAAATGAATATGGTGGATTTTTTAATTATTTTTTTTTAGGTTGGAAGGAACAGAAATGCTATTGACTAACTTTTATATATATATATATATATACATTGCTTGTGTAAGCAGCTTTTGAACAGCAGTTGCACCTAAAAAAAAAATTAGTTTCAGTGAGAAAAGCCTTTCCTGGTGCTATATGCAATTTCTAAAGAACACTCTATCAGAACAGATCTCAGCTATTTTTACAGTACCCCTTTGACATGCAGAACAGCTACACAGAAGTAAGATTTCTGACAGGTTTTATAGCTTTGCAGAAGCAGCAGTTGTCCAGAAGCATTTAGAGCTAAACTTTCAGGTGGAAATTTCCTATTGCATGTAATAACTTGTGATCCATAACAGCATATTTCTGTTCACAATGCCTCCTGATGTGTAATGGAGGTGCAGTATTGTTACAGTTTGAAGGGGGAACTTTAGCCTAGTCCCTGACTGCAAGGACTGACAATAAATTACCATTGGATGTAAGAGGAAAATAATGATAAGGAGAATAGAATAGAATAGAATAGAATAGAATAGAATAGAATAGAATAGAATAGAATAGAATAGAATAGAATAGAATAGAATAGAATAGACTAGACCAGACCAGACCAGACCAGACCAGACCAGGCTGGAAAAGACCATTGAGATCATTGAGTCCAACCTATCATCCAACACTATCTAATCAACTAAACCATGGCACCAAGTGCCCCATCCAGTCTCTTCCTAAACACCTCCAGTGATGATGATTCTACCACCTCCCTGGGCAGCCCATTCCAATGGCCAATCACTCTTTCTATAATTCATTGGATTGCTCATGAAAATATAGAGCAGAGGCATAAACAGTTCTTGCTCTCTTTTTTTCTGTCTCTTCTGCTTGCCACTTTCTCTTCCTTGGCCTTGCCAAGGTGTGAGGTATGGGAAAGGAAGGAGGGAGGAGAGGAGGAGTTGAACAGACCTCCTGGATTCATCCAAGGGTAATCTGAGGAGTTTCTGTGTTATTTATGAATTGTAAATACACATACATTGTACACATATTGTATATTTTGTACATGTTCATTGCATTTCACATTTCTAGACTGTAGTTTGCTTGTAAATAGATATTCATTTGCTTCCAAAACCCTCTGAGCTAGTCTGGCAATTTTCATTTTGGGGGGTAATTCTCTCAATTAGCTGGGGGGTAATTTCAACCCACCACAAGTACTCATTTCCTGCTGCTGTTTTTTAAGGGTGTTTGTGACCTGCCCATGCCACTCAGGGGTGTAACACATACTAACTTACTAGTTAAAGCTTTTCCTTGTCAGAAAGGTTTTGCACAGCACACTGCAATTTATCTTCAGTCCAGGATAGCTCCATAGCAACATTTGTAACTTACACTTATATATACAGATATGTATGCATATGCACAACCACTTTGCTCTGAGTCCTTTCTTTCCTTTGAAGCAATTTGGCCACAGGTTCCTAAAGAAGTTATAGCTTCTTGTCTATATGGAAATAGGACTAATTCGATACACTCAGGCTTTCAGGCATCTTTACCATATGGTCTCTCATTTTTTTCTCCCCTATAAGGATAACTGGAGGAAGGAATGAGAACTGTTTCAGCTTTGTTATAGTGCTTCCTATTTATTATTTTCTTCTTCTCTAGCAAACTAAGAAAAGATATGTCTGAGGTCTGAAATGAATGAGACTAGATTGGGTTGTGTTATCCATCTGTTAGCCTCTTCATACATTTCTTTGTTCAGCACAGTTAAGGAAACTGTATTATTATAATGTGTTGTCATTTCGACACGTGGGTGTATTGTGAGATGGGGGCAGACAATCAGTACTGCATGCTGATTGTGAAATACAGTTAAGAGAAGCTTTTATTCTTAACACAAATAAAATTGTTTGCCACTACCTGCCATAGGCAAGCTATTATTAACAGAAAACATGAGCTAGGATGACACATTAAGAGCTGTGACTTTACATTGGTATTGTGTGTGACTTTTCAATTCTAAGTATTTTTCCCAGTTGCTCTGTACCTCTCATGCTTCAAGCCCACCCAGACAGCAAGAGCTGCTCAGTCACTCCTACCCCCTATTCAGTGGAATGAGCAGGAAAAAATGCAATAGAAGACTCAGGGGTCAAGACAGAGGGCAGGGAGGGATCACTCACCAATTATGGTCAGGGCAAAAGACAAACTCAACTTGGGGAAACAAAATCAATTTACTTTAAACAAACCAAACAATTCACCAATGGAATCAAAGTGGGACAGTAATAAATGCAACTGGATCTTAAATACACCTTCCATAATTGTTATGTTTCATCCAGATCATCACACCATGCAGCCCCACACCGAGGTCTGAAACATGAGCAGCAGAGACTGAAGAAAGCAACCATGGTTTAGCAACTGTTTCAACTGGTACTGAGACATCTGGGCAGCCATGTCTGAATGGAATATCTCTGTGCTTGCCTTCATTGATCTTGAAATGAAGACATTTTTCTGAAACAAATACATTTTCAGCATCTTCCCTGTTCTACCGGTCATGCTCCAGAGGGATCTGGCTATCAAGTCACTCACTACAAAAAGCCAGGCTATGGTCTGCTGCTGTTATTTCACCATACAGCATCTCATTTAATAAAAAAATATAGTTTGTAGTTTCTTGTTTAGAAAGCACATTCAGTATGGATCGATGGAACTGCAAGAGCAGCTTTGCATTACCAGATGAAAGGAGATAACATTCTTCTTCATATCTTCCCCTATTAACTAGTGTCAGAAAAGAGGCTGAGTAAATCCTTGATGCTGTTTAAGGCTTTATAAAAGTCTGGCTAAAATGATCTGGTGAGAGTGACCTATTGGGCTTAAACTAGTGCCAAAATCATGTGGATCTACTAGTGTAAATTATTAGCATCATGAAAAAAGATCAGGAGAGTCCCACCTGCCACTTAGCATACAGCTCTGTAAAAGCTTCATTGTTGTATTTATGGATTGGATGTCTTCTGAAAAACAGTTGATCATTTAGCAGTTAGTACCTCAGAAAAACCATTTATACTGCAATGTGATTATGGCTGACATTTTTTGGTCAGACTAAATAAGAACATCTCTTTCAAAGCTACCAATGCATTGAAGCAAAGATGGCAGACTCTGAAGCATCCCTGCCAAAAACATCTTTATTTCAAACAAGTGGAGAGAAATAGAATTAGGGGAATTCGGCTAAGACAAAGTCCAATCAGTATTTACTGGTGGTAAATGGTGTTAAAAAGGAGGCTCTGAAAATAATAGATTTGAAGATAATATAGATTTTCTTGTGTTTTTTTGTTTAAAGACAAGGTGTGTGTGGAATAGGTTGGGTTTTAGTTGGTTGGTTTTGTGCCAAGTAGAATGGAAATACTTTACTGGACTGATACAAAGTGATGAAGAATAAACTAGATCACCAATGACCACAGAAGAAATGTAATAGATAAGGCATTGCCACCTATTGACTACACAACAGCAAGGAAGGCAATGCTTATCCAGAAATTAAGATGTGTTAGGCAGCAGCAATAGATACAAAAGGTTAATTTGAGATACCTGAAGAACGTGTATCAAACAGTGCTTGCTGTTTATCTGTGACTTTAACAGCAATGCTGGCCAAAATCACAGTTCTCTTTTTATTGTGGGTTTGCTGAGGCTTCTTTGCTAGTCATTCATCGCATAAATTTTCTTTTTGTAGACCAGACATCCCAGAGGATTTTTCCTAAGATGATGGAAGCTATTGTCTCTAGGCTATTTGATCCCACAAGCTAAAGGTCAGTAGAGCAGTTAGTTGGGAGCTGATGACAGCTTAGCAACCTGAACTGAATACATTGATAAGGGTATTAAGATCTCAAGAGTATGTGATCACATTGCTTGAAATATCAGCCAAAGAAATGGATTTAGGGAGTTGTGGGCTGAAGCAAAGTGACCTGCTACCTTGACTCCTTTTTGAATCCTAGATGTAAAACAGACAGTGATCATCCACCACTGTTTAAAAATCAACTAGCCAAACAATGAAATAAAAAAATGAACAAATCTGAAGCAATAGGAAAAGCCACTCCTGTGATATTTTTATACTGCAGAAGTGTTTATTCATTTCTTATAAACAGCCAAGAAATTGTATTTCATCCATACATTTATATCTCTGCTTAACACTGTTAGAGAAAGACAATAGCCTTATCTGATTAGCAATTATTGTAGTAACGTTTTAATGCTCCTAGCTTAGGCTGTAAGATTCTGTGATGGCAAAGTAAGAAATTATTAAACTAAAGTTTATCTGGAGTCATAAGTCTTTGGTGTTGCAGACAACAGATTTTTACTGGTATGTTGAGTAGGGCTTTTGTAGTGGCAGGACTGCCAGGGTGGTTTCTGTAAGAAAGTTCAGCAGAGCCAGTGCCAGCCAGGTCAAAGATGGACATAATCACAGGACATTAGAGGTTGGAAGGAACCTCAGGAGATCATCTAATCCAACCCCCCCTGCCAGAGAAGGACCATAGAATCTAGTGCAGGTCACACAGGAATGCGTCTGGAGGAGTCTTGAAAGTCTTCAGAGAAAGAAACTCCACAACCTCTCTGGGGAGCCTGTTCCTGTGCTCTTTGATCCTTAAAGAAGTTCCTCCTTATGTTGAGATGGAACTTTCTGGGCTGTAGTTCATATTTGTAACTCAAACTATTGTGTACCAAGTTATCAATCTCCAAGCTGTGCAGGAAGTGTGGATAAAACATTTGAAATAAAAAGAGAGCAGCCTGGGCACTACAAGGAGATTTGTGATTGAAAACCCCAGCTGTCACTTGAAAGAGATGCTGGAATACAAATCCCAACCCTTCCACATGTGTACAAACTCTCAACTGCAGCTGCAGAAAGGCTTGAAACACAAATTTATAGGGATTAAATATTTCTTATTATACCATAATGCATGTTTCATTTTGACCTCACTAAAAAGAGCTGCTAAAAAGAAAACAAATTAAATAGTAATTTTTAACATATTTACCTTTATTTCTTACAGGGGCACAACAGAACTCCAACAAGTTTTTCATTTACTAAGGCAGTTAACATTTTTCTAGCTCAGAAGCCAAACAATTTTTGAAGTAATATGAAGACTTGTAAAGGAAATCTCTAAATACGGTGAATGGTGCCACATCCAGCTGGCAGCCAGTCAGTAGTGGTGTGTCCCAAGGATCAGTGCTGGGCCCCATGCTCTTCAATCTCTTGATTGAGGGTCTGGATGAAGGTATTGAGCTGATCATCAGTAAATTTGCAGACTACACCAATCTGGGAGCAGGTGTTGATCTGCTGGAGGGTTGAGAGGCTCTGCAGAGGGACCTCAACAGGCTGGACAGATGGGCAGAATCCAACAATGAGATTTACACATCCAAGTTCTGGGTTCTGCACATCGGCCACAACAACCCCATGCAGAGCTACAGGCTGGGGTCAGAGTGGCTGGAGAGCAGCCAGGCAGAAAGGGACCTGGGGGTGCTGGTTGATGGTAGGCTGAACATGAGCCAGCAGTGTGCCCAGGCAGCCAAGAGGGCCAATGGCATCCTGGCCTGCATCAAGAACAGTGTGGCCAGCAGGAGCAGGGAGGTCATTCTGCCCCTGTACACTGCACTGGTTAGGCCACACCTCAAATACTGTGTCCACTTCTGGCCTCTCAGTTTAGGAAGGAGGTTGACTTGCTGGAACATGTCCAGAGAAGGGCAACAAAGTTGGTGAGGGGCTTGGAACACAAGCCCAATGAAAAGGGGCTGAGGGAGCTGGGGCTGCTTAGCCTGGAGAAGAGGAGGCTCAGGGGTGACCTTATTGCTCTCTACAACTACCTGGAGGGAAGTTGTAGACAGGCAGAGGTTGGTTTCTTCTCCCAGGCAACCAGCACCAGAACAAGAAGACACAGTCTCAGGCTGCGCCAGGGGAGTTTCAGACTGGATGTTAGGAAGAAATTCTACATAGAAAGAGTGATTGGTCATTGGAATGGGCTGCCCAGGGAGGTGGTGGAGTCACCATCATTGGAGGTGTTCAGGAGGAGACTGGATAGGGTGCTTGGTTGCATGGTTGAGTTGATTAGATGGTGTTGGATGAAATTATCTTGAAGGTCTCTTCCAACCTGGTTTATTCTATTCTATAAGACTCAGAAAATGTTAAAGTTAGTTGCTGAAATAATCACCTTTAAATTAACATATTTCTGGGAAATAATTACATCAGTAGCCACAAGAGTATTTCCATATATTTCAGTGTGTTTGGAAGCAAAGCTAGCTGTTAACAAATGCCTGTCAGGGAGTGGTAGGGGTTAGAAAGGACCTCTGAAGATCATCTAGCCCAACTCTCAGAGTATCCTTCCTGCCCTTTTACTGAATCAAAATTTATTGAGCCAGGCTGCAAAATTAGGGATGGATTATAGAATTTCATTTCTAGAGTGACATAATTTAATATATTGGTTAGACAACTTGTTTGAGTTAGGAATTTACTGCAGTGTTTTCACTACCTATACTTCAGACAAAGACTAAGTTTTGCTGAGCAATGGTATTGAAAGAGCCAAACCCTTTCCACAAATTCAGGATTTTAAATGGTTCTTGCCAATAATTTCTATTCACTCTTGAATTTCAAGTAGTCATTTCATTTCTTATATCAATGTACAGAAAGCCTTATTTTCTAAACATGGTAGCTTCAAATCAAAAAGCCATCAGTTCATCATGGCTACCATACTATGTTTTGATTTCTATGTACAGTAAAAAAATAAAATAAATGCCCTTAAAGGTGCTGACTTGACCTAGTGGAAGGTGTCTCTGCCCATGACAAGGGGGTTGGAAGTAGATCATAGAATCAGAGTTGAAAGTGGCCTCCAAAGGTCATCTAGTTTAACTCCCCTGCCTCCCCCACCACCAGCCTTCATCTTCCAAAGCAGCCCCTGCTGCCTCTACACCTCCCTCCACCCTGCCTAAACAGCTCCTGCTCCACCACTACATTTCTTGCACCCAACCCAGAGACAGGGGCTAGACCTTCAACCAGCCAGGGCACCACACAGAGGAGCTCAGCCCCAGTAAGGAGGCCCAGTCAACACCCGTGGATGATACTGGAGGAGTCATGAGTTATTGCCCTACCTAACCGGGGGGCCACCAGGCCCCCCGGCCTTTGTAGTCACCACCACCATCACCCAGTGTGCACCATGGGTACTCACCAGCGATGAGAGGAGGATCCTCAGCCCAGATGGGCTCAGCTTAGGAGTTCTGCCTCTCCTGGCAGGGATTAAAAAGGGGAGTGGGTGGGGAGGGCAAAGTGGCCACACCTGGGGTGGGAGGAGACTCCAACAGGGCCCAGGTGCTCTAGAATTTGAAGGTCAAAAGGGGGGAAATGGGGCAGGTGGGGTGGAAAAAGGGCAGATATGGTGGAAAAGGGGAGGTGATGGTGAAAGGAGGGGATTGAAAAACAACTTTATTCTCCATTGATCATTCATAATGCACAACTGCAGTTCATGGTTTGCTTTGCCTCCATGCAAAAAGAGCAAACCCATCAATACTTCATAAAATAAAGCACAGTAGTGGCTATTACAATGAAATATTTCCATAATTATTTTGCATATCAGGACAATCTGTGGTTTTCAGATCAAAATAGCAAGTTTTAACAACAACAACAACAAAAAGTTCCCCAAGAGTGAATTTTCTCCCTGGACACCAGCAACAACTCCAGATGATTACAGCTCACCCCAGGAGGAAGAGATAAGGTTGCATTAGCATGAACCTTGCTTCCTCCCTCTGTCTTTCATAGATCATAACGTTACTGAAGTGCACATCCTGAAAGAGCATGAGGCATGACAGAACAATTGTGATGTGTCAACACTTTTTTTCTGCAATGAAACTGAAAGGATTACAGAGCTAGTGACCAAGCCTTTAAAATCTTCTCCTCTCACTTGAATTCAAAAATGCCTTATAAATTATCAGTCCTGAAATATTTCAAATGCAGATAAACCAATCACACTCATACATTTTTCAAGGTGACAAAGTGTCAGTGATTATCAGAGAAACTAACAATCATAGAATGGTAGGGGTTGGAAGGGATCTCTAGAGGTCATTGATGAGGCAGGTTGTTCCTCCTTCATCCCATGACAGTTAACAATGAAGCAGATCTGCACCTGCAGCCCATGGAGAACCTTACACAAAAGCAGACAGATGCCAGGGGGAGGCTATGACCTGGTGAGAAGCCTACACTGGAGCAGGATCCTGGCAGGACCTTTGGACCAATGAAGAGTAGCTTGTGTTTGAGCAGGTTGACTGACAAAATTTATGACCCTGTGGGGGACTTGTGCTGCAGCAGTCAGTTCTGTTGAACTACTCCCCATAGGAAGAACTCATACTGAAGAAGTCCATGGAGGACTGTCTCACACGGAGGGAGCTGCTGGAGTAGGGGATGAGTATGAGGAGCAGCAGAGACAAGATGTGATGAACTGACTACAACCCTTTTTGCCCATCTCTTTCTGTCACTGGAAGGGAGAGATGGAGAAATCACGAATAAAGCTGGGCCCAGGAAGAAGGGAGGGGTGAGAGAGAGATGCTTTTAAAGACTCAGGATTATTTCTCATGATGCTACTCTGATTTTGGCTGGTCATAAACTGTATTAATTTCCCCAAGTTGACTCTGTTATGCCCGTGACAGCAATTACTGAGTGATCTCCCTGTCCTTATCTCAATCTTTTGTTTTATTTATCTCCCCCATACAACTGAAGAGAAAGCTAAGAGTAAGAAGGAATATGATGCAGTTAGTCTTGCAAACGTTTAGGGCTTTTAGTTTTTTACATCAGACATGGCCTCTAAGCCCTTTTAGCAGCAAAGCCTAAATGTCAATATATACCTAAAGGGCAAAAAAGTAATCACTACAAAAACCATGGTCAAATATGAAGAACCAAATTCACTTCATGCAAGAGAGAGCGGACAAAAGCCTCCTTAAATATTTTCTTCTCATATTAGTTATGAGACTTCATGGCTTTTTAAACCCAGTCCTAAATGTACTACTTGACTGGACACTGTTAGCAGAAGAGCTTTTAATTGCTATGTTCAAAGTCATAATGAAAGTCTCTATAAAATTGTTAAAGAGTTAAGAATACCTTAGAAGGAAAAGAAAAATCATATTTTGAGATAAATGTAGGCAATTCTTTTAAATTGTTCTCCTTTTATTTTATTTTATGTTTTAATTGGATAGTATCTAAACACTCTTTGCCAGGTATAGATAAGATTTTGAACTACTTTTGGAGATGATCTCTCATTCCTATTGGTTTTACAGCATCCTTCTGTTAACTTCCCGCTCTGCAGAAAGATGAAGTGAAGTGGTTTTATTTATTCTTTGTATTAACCACATATTTATCTTCTGAGAATGGCCTTGAACAGGGATGTCTATTTTGTTTTTTCCCCCAATGCATTATAGATTACAGCATCAGGATTCTCTACAGACCTCATGTGGAGAGCCATGTGGACAGCATTGACAGCTCTAGTACGTTATTGGATTGCCAGCTGCTTTTCATGCCTTTCTCCCTGGCATGTTGTTTTGCTCTCAGCAGGAACAGTCTTGAAGCAAGAAGCAAAGAAGTGTTTCAACCATGTTTTTTCAATTCATTCTAATTGCCTTTTTTTTTTCTTTGCTCCTCATGTTAGATTTTTTTTTGTTTTTTGTTTTTACTAGCTCACTTCTGGAAGAACACTGTAATTAGTGGCAACTGTCTTCTGACTTTGTTGATCTTGCTGATACTCTGCTTTTTGGTGAGTACCTGCTATTAAGCAGCACGTTAGGGTATAAATGCACCTTGTGAGATCCTTGTGATTTTATTGACATCTTTAGAGGACATACTTTGATGGATTTTATTAGTAGACAAATATAATTTACAATTTCCCTCTTTTTGGTGATTTTTCATTGCATATATATTTGGTGGTTTATGGCAAAATAAATTTAAAATAGTAGTATCATAGTATCAGTCAGGGTTGGAAGGGACCTCAAGGATCATCTAGTTCCAACCCCCCTGCCATAGGCAGGGACACCCCACACTAGATCAGGCTGCCCAGAGCCTCATCCAGCTTGGTCTTAGTATGACCAAACTGAAACTAGGAAACTAGAAAATGGGACATTTACACATATGTGACCAATGTGGTGTAGAATTTCAGGTGAAATTTAATTATAGATTTATTTCTTAACTCTAAGTTTATATCTTAACTATAAGAGGCAGTTGTTTGAAACAAATGCAACTAAAAGGTTATATCACTGGATGGGGTGCTTGGTGCCATGGTTTAGTTGATTAGATAGTGTTGGATGATAGGTTGGACTCGATGATCTCAAAGGTCTTTTCCAACCTGGTTAATTCTATTCTATTCTATTCTAGTCTAGTCTAGTCTATTCTATCATCACTATGTCACACACACACACACAAAAGGCTTTGTCCAATACTATCTAACAATTTACACCAGAAAGAGGATTTACAGTGACAAGTAACTCTATGCCACAGCAAGAAAGGAGAAACTATTCAAGAACTATAAACATTTCTAAAGCCATTCAATTAAAGTAAACCAAACCACGCTCCCCCACAACCCACCCCCCAGACAAAATTAACAAAAAAGTTCCTTGTGGGAAAAGGGAAGAACCCCAAGAGATTCTTCTATGACATTCTTATTATAATCAGGAAAAAACTAAACATAGATAAACATGAATGCTAAAAATACCTTGCTATAAGTGAATGTATTTCAGCAGTCTATCTATCTTCTTTAGCATCTCTTTTAGAGAGAAAATTTTGTCTAAAAAGTAAAAAATTGCCCACCACTGAGAAAAAAGATGCTTTGCTACTTCATCCTCTTCTTCACACCTGAGGAGATGTGATTGTTTGATTCAGGTATGCAGGCCTGACATAAATGTGAATTTATACTTCTGAATTCCAGATAAAAGTCATAGAGATCCCCATATAACATCTCTTCCAGTATCTGTTGCAAGACTGAGTGCCATACCTTTATCTCCCTATATTGAGCACTGAATAGGCTGTACTTCAAATACTAGGTTCAGTTTTGGGCCCCTCACAACAAGAAGGATATTGAAGTGTTCTGGAGTGTGTCTAGAGAAGGGCAGCAAAGATGATGAGGAATCTAGAGAAAAATTCTTAAGAGGAGCAGCTGAGGAAATGGAGGTTGTTTAGGCTTGAGAAAAGAAGGCTGAGGGGACAGCTTCTGCTCTCTACAACTACCTGAAGGGGGGTTGTAAACAGGCAGAGGTTGGTCTCTTCTCCCAGGCAGCCAGCACCAGAACAAGAGGACACAGTCTCAGGCTGCTCCAGGGGAGGTTCAGGCTGGAGGTCAGGAGGAAGTTTTACACAGAGTGATTGCCCGTTGGAATGGACTGCCCGGGGAGGTGGTGGAGTCGCCGTCACTGGAGGTGTTCAGGAGGAGACTTGACAGGGTGCTTGGTTGCATGGGTTAATTGATTAGGTGGTGTTGGATGATAGGTTGGACGCAATGATCTTGAAGGTCTCTTCCAACCTGGTCTGGTCTATTCTATTCTATTCTATTCTATTCTATTCTATTCTATTCTATTCTATTCTATTCTATTCTATTCTTCTCTACAACTACATGAAAAGAGGTTGTATTGAGGGTCAGTATTTTCTCTCAAGTAAGAAGTGACAGAACAAGAGGAAATGCCTTCAAATTGTGTCAGGGGACCTTTACATTGAACATTAAGAAAAGTTTCATCACTACAAGTTTCTCAAGCCCTGGAACAGGCTGCCTGGGGAAGTGGTGGAGTTACCATCCCTGAAGGTATTTTAAAAACTAAGTAGATGTGGTGCTGAGTAACATGTTTTAAGGAGTGAGTTTGGCTGTGCTAGGTTACCACTTGGACTCCATGATCTTAAGAGTCTTTTCCAACCTAAACGAATCTACGATTCTATGCTGGTTCCTGGCTCAGGTCAAGTTGACAGTCATGTCTTCTGTGCCAGAGCACACAGAGCTGTGTTGCTCCAGGAGGATGGATGGTGTCTGTTCCCACTGAGCCCTTCTGTTCATTCAACATTTTTGAGCACATCTGAATCAGCATGATGAGACTGGTATTAGTGAAGAGCTTTGCACCAAACAGTGGTGGCTGAAAGTGAGATTATTTGTTTCTGGGTTCCCTATACAGTCAGTAGAAACCACAGAATGTGTAATATTAGTGATGTGAAAATCTTCCTATCTTTATATTTTCATTCAGCCATAAAATGATTTTTTTTTTCCCATGAAACTCAAAATAAGTATTTTGAAAGTATTCTGGCAGCTTCTAATAGCAGTAGGGCTTTGCCAAATATTTAAGGCAAAGAGAAATAACAAAATAAAGTAAATCAAGCCTGAAGTTTACAGATTAGGGAAGGCTAGATTAGTGCCTTTAACTAAAAGGTGTATTTTCTATGTTTGTAAAAGTGATTTGTTTTAGTAAAAATCCAAATCTGTACTACATCACATTGTAACAATGATGGCTCCCTGGAAAAATGCATTATAAACCAGAGAAGCTTCATATAGGTACTTGACTGCACCAGGGAAATTGTAGGCTTGAGGTAAGGAGAAAGTTCTTCACAGAAAGAGTTAGCCATTGGAGTATGCTGCCCAGGGAGGTGGTGGAGTCGGCATCCCTGGAGGTGTTCAAAGACAGACTGGATGTGGCATTTGAAGCCATGGTTTAGTAGTCATGAGGTGCTGGGTGACGGGTTGGACTTGATGATCTCTGAGGTCTTTTCCAACCTTATTGATTCTATGATTCTATGACATCATTGAAAGGAAACGAGGAAACAGCCTCAAGTGCGTTCAGGGGAGGTTTAGATTGGATATTAGGAAAAAATTCTTCACCAAAAAGATTGCCAAGTGCTGGAACAGGCTGTCCAGGACAGTGCCAGATTCACCATCCCTGGAGTGATTTAAAAGACATAGATGTGGTGCTGAAGGACATCCTTTAGTGGTGACCTGGCAGTACTGCATTACCAGTTGGACTTGATGATCTTAAGGGTCTTTTCCAATAAGAATGATCCTGTAATTCTATATTTGTAGATTGAAAGTAAGATATTTTTAGGTAACTGAAGAGCACTGACAGAGGGAAGAGAACAGAGTCATTTTAAAAGCTTGCAGATGGTCAACAGTGTTTGGACAAGGATGACATTTACCTGTGACTTGGCCTCTAATTCTTTTTACTCTTCTGCCTCTTTTTGTTCCTCCAGGGCTCAGAGGTGTTAGGTAGAAAGCTGGACTTCGTGGTCTAGTTGGGGTGGTTGTGTTAGGTCATAGGTTGGACTTGATGATCTCAGAGGTCTATTCCAACCTCAATAATTCTGTGATTCTGTGAAATTTGTATTGTACTCAGGACATTTAAACTCAAATCACAATGTTTGTCCTTTGTAATCTCTAGTGGCTTTTCATATATCGCTAACTCCAAATCATTGGTTTATCTTAGGGTTTAAAACTACTGTAAATTGCAGTTAAATTTTACTGTGTTTATGTGAACAACGATTGCTCTGAACATTCCATTTTCTTTCTTCACCTTTCGTGAATTTTGCATGGGAAGAGGTGAAATCTTTATCTCACATGGAAAAAAAAAAAACATGGAAGAAAAGCTGGCTATCTTTTCACAGTCCTTTTTAAAATAAGTAGAATCATAGAATTGTCAGGGCTGGAAGGGACCTCAAGGGTCATCCAGGTACAACTCCACTGCCATGGGCAAGGACACCTCACACTAGATCAGGTTGCTCAGGGCCACATCCAGCCCGGCCTTAAAAACCTTCAGGGATGAGGCTTCTGCCACCTCCCTGGGCAACCTGTTCCAGTGTCTCACCACCCTCATGGTGAATAACTTCTTCCTCGCATCCAATCTGAATCTACCCATTTCTATTTTTGCTCCAGAAGCCACAACTGAATTGTATTTGTATAGACCAGGAATTTCTTGAGTTACTACCACAATTAGGCCACACAGAAAGCTTTGCTAGAAGCGCATTGATTGAGCACGTACCTGAAGTTTACACTTCAGCTCTCCTAAGGCAAGAGTAGACCTGGGCACACAGCAATATGTATTGAGGAAACAGGGTATGACTTTTGAAGGCTGAATAATAAAAGAGTGAGATTAGATTTAAATTAGCTCATTACCTGTTGTCTTTTCTACCTGCTCATTCCGTATGTCAGGGCTGGCCAATGCAGCTTTTCACTGAAATATTTGTACTTAAAAACTATAAGGTCATCTTAGCCCTCAAGCTTTATAGTATGAAGTGCTCTATGTCACTATATGATGTTCTGCTATGAAACCTACTATTATATTATGTGTTCAGCTACATTAACAGCATAAGAAATTAATAGTATAAGGAAACTTTCATCAATAATGTGTCATGCTGATAAAAAAACACAAGAAGGAGAATATATGTGGATGATGTGAAGACATCATAGAAAGAGAAGGAAAAGAGATGGAAGATCACAACTCAAAAGGCCTGTGGGTAAATGTAATCCACAATAAGTGGTGCAGATTAAGTTTTATTGCTTCTATATTTAGAATAAAACCTTTATTATTAGAATAAACCAAACCAGGTTGGAGGAGACCTTCAAGATCATCGTGTCCAACCCATCAACCAATCCAACCCACCCAAACAGCTAACCCATGGCACCAAGTACCCCATCAAGTCTCCTCCTGAACACCTCCAATGACAGCGACTCCACCACCTCCCTGGGCAGCCCACTCCAATGGGCAATCACTCTTTCTGTATAGAACTTCTTCCTAATATCCAACCTGAACCTCCCCTGGTGCAGCCTGAGACTGTGTCCTCTTGTTCTGGTACTGGCTGCCTGGGAGAAGAGACCAACATCCGCCTGTCTACAACCTCCCTTCAGGTAGTTGTAGAGAGTGATAAGGTCACCCCTGAGTCTCCTCTTCTCCAGGCTGAGCAACCCCAGCTCCCTCAGTCTTTCCTCATAGGGCTTGTGTTCCAAACCCCTCACCAACTTTGTTGCTCTTCTCTGGACTCGTTCCAGCAAGTCAACCTCCTTCCTAAACTGAGGGGAATTTGACTGACCACTTTTCAACCTACTTGACTTTTTGGTTTGCATGGTCTTCATAATATTTAGACCTCTATGTTAAGCAATATATGAACCTGAAAAATTAGCTTTCTGTCATCAGCATCAAGTAGGTGGTCTCAATTTTACTTCTGAACAGAAATTTGAGACATTTAAATTGATTAAATTGTTTTCTGGTATTTCAGGCTGAGTTGGTTTTATGATGCCAAGGTATCCTTTAGCCAATGAAAGTGGGGAACTGGGAGAGAATTACTTACTAGCCATTAAAAAAGTCTGAGCGGCACTACCAGGTAACCCACACGGATAGTGAAGTCCCCAAAGTAGGAAAAGATTCTATTAAAATTGGTATCTGCCTGCACTGGATTTGTTCTTTTCTACACTTCACATTAAAAATACAAAAGCACAGATGAATCCAATGAATTAAAAATAAGCTTCACTTTTGGAGGCAGAATGCAGATCCAATAGGTAATAAATTTCAAGAGTAATTAGATGAAAATTTGTTCCAGTTTAAAACCTTTGGAAAATATTTCATGTTTATGCTTTTATGGCATCTTAACTCTAGTTGCTGTCAGATTAATCCACAAAGCACCTTTGTAGAGAAAAAGGAACCAAAAAAGCTGTCTGTTTATAGAAATGCCTTTTACTTTTCTATTATATATATATATATATTTATTTTTTTCCCTGCTTCTTGTTTTAATTGGATAAGAGGTATTACAGTTATGAATTGGTGAGATCACATCTGGACTATTGTTTCCAGATCTGGGCTCCCCAGATAAAGAGGAACTGGGATATAGTTGAGAATGTCCAGTGGAAGACTACAAGGATGATGAAGGGACTGAAACATCTGTCTGATGAGGAAAGTCTGAGAGACCTGGGACTGTTTAACCTGCAGTAGATAAGACTGAGAGGAAATCATATTAATTTTTATGAAGGTCTAAAAGGTGGGTGTCAAGCAGAAGGTGCTAGTCTCTGTTTTCAGCAGTGTCCTGTGATAGGACAAGGGACAATGAATACAAACTGGCACACAGGAAGTTCTGCCCCAACATGAGGAAAAACTTCTTTACTGTAAGGGTGATGGAGCACTTGTGGTGGGTTAACACCTTTTTCTGAAAACAAAAGAAGAAAGCAGGGTGGAGGGCTTGCAGGTACTTTACACTCCCTGAAGGGCGTTTCCCCCCTGGGAAAGCTGAGTCTGTTCCACTACCCCCTCCCTGCCCAGCAAGGGTATAAAAAGCAGGACATCATAGCTGTTGGAGCTCCTTTTCGGCTCCTGCCTCTGCTGGATGAGAGCTACTGCAGCTGCCCTCCTGATCCTCAGCCACGTGGCCGGACCTGATCCTTCTCTCTGCTGCCTCTGCGCCTCCTCAGAGAAAGACTGGTTTTGTATTATTCTTTTCTGTCCCCCTCCCATCCATTCTTGTTCCTTGCCCTTGTGAACCTTTTTTCCCTGTTATTGTTATATATATATATATATAATTTGAAGAAAAAAATTATTTGCCTCTCTACTTCCAAGCTGACTCCAGATTGTTGCTTAGTGGATTTTGCTCCTTCCCCCTTTTTTTTTTTTCCCTCCTCTCCCTGTTTGGAGGGAGGAGGTGGGGGGAAGGGGGGAAAAGATTCTCAGCTTTTTCCCCATTTGAGCTTCTAACTCTCAGTTAAGGCTCAAACCACTACAGCACTGGAACAGATTACCCAGAGAGGTTATGGAATGTCCTTCTCTGGAGACTTTTAAGACCTGTCTATGTGTTCCTGCACAACCTACCTTAGGTGATCCTGCTTGGGCAGGTGGGTTGGACTAGATGATCTCTAGAGGTCCCTTCCAATCCCTGTCATTCTATTGGATATTTTTGGCTGGGGATTTTCTTGTGATATATTCTAGCAAGTCAGATAAGATGGAAAGAAGCAGTATTTAGAAGTGCTCTCATTATGCATTTGTGAGTTAATACCTGAGAAGAACTCTTCTTGCTTTTATTCTTTAAATTCTGGAGTTACATCTTCCACACCAAAAGTAGTGCTTTTGTATTGTGTCCCCTTTGACTTAGAAAAGTCAAAAGTTAAACAGAGAAAGAGCCAGAGATAAATTCTTACAGAACCAATTGTAAAGTTGAATTCAAGCAAACACAGAAGCTGTGATTCAACAAAAAAAAAAAAAATGTGTAAGTGTTTTATTGATTTGGAACGCTCCCTTTGGAAAGGGAAAAATTGAAACTTGAGGTTTTGATATCTTAGGGATATCACAGAATGCAAGGCAGAGGAAGGAACAAATTCTTTGTACCATAGAAAGCAGACAACTAAATGTGAAGCATAAGAATTACATTTAAAATACTGAGGGGAGATTGAAAGCTAGGCTGAAACTCATAACTCAAGAAATGAGAAGTATGGTGAATTCTTCACCTCTGGAGAAGTTTTTAATTAAGACTGATTTAAAGATGTTATTATTGAAAAAAAAAATGTGGAAAATCACAATGGACTTCCTATCTGCAGAAAGTCTAGATGGTTACAATGGCCTCTTCTGGCTTTGAAATCTTTTCTCATGAACAAAGAAAAGAACTTTCATCTGTGTGAGACTCACTTATTGTCATTTATCTGTATGAAAAAATGGAAGAGGGATTCATTGAGGCTAACAATTCAGATTGAAATAAAACAAAAATAGAAAGAAAGGGGGAAAAAAGGAAGATATATTTAACACATATGAATCTTAGAAACATCAAGAATTATAAAGAAAGTTAAAAAGAAGAAGGAAATGTTAAGCCTTAGAAACGCATTTACATCTTGAAATGTAACTCTGAGCTCTGGGTAAGACAGTTAAATATATTTAACCTTTACTTTGAAGAGTGGCTAGTGAGCTCTAGGAATGCATACACACACATATATGTGTTCATGGAAGATAAAAAGAGAAAATAGTTCAAGGGCATTGCAGAATTCTTTAAAAAAATTATCTTCCTTTTTTTTGATTAATATTGAGCCAGACAATGGCAATGACAAGATCATAGCTTTGATTAACCATGTATCTTTTCCAGCCCATTAGAATTTTCTTATGAGGAGATACAGACAGACTTAACAAGGGTGGAAAAGACCTCAGAGATCATCAAGTCCAACCGACCACCCAGCACCATCTAATCAACTAAACCATGGCACCAAGTGCCTCATCCAGGCTGTTTTTAAACACTTCCAGGGATGGTGACTCCACCACCTCCCTGGGCAGCCCATCCCAATGGCCAATCACTCCAAGCAACTGTGTGCTCCAGTAAGGACCTGCTGCAGAACCACCCTACATAACCACAAATAAACCCAGGAGCAAAACTAAGAACATGAGAAAAGGAGGCCTTCTTCTGTTCTGGCTTTAAATTCCTCTCTTTCCATGGTTCCTCTCTAGGCAAGGTAAATGAGTGACTCTGCAAGACAAGCAGCAGAGATGATTCCATTCACCAGCTTAAAAATGCAGCAATTGCTGCTTAACCCTAACTCCTATGACTTTGGTCAAACTGATTATAGTCTAACCATAAATCAGTCTGATAGGGTGAAATATTCAATCAGCCAGAAAAAAAAGAACCCAAAACATTTGCTTAGTAAAGGTTGTGAACCTCTTTAATCCACTTTACATGACAGCATATTTGAAGCCTTAAATAATGAGATGAAGTAATTTTTTTAATGTTTTGCTTTTTTTAGGAGAAATCTATGAGGATGTTACAGTCATTTATGCTCTTAGTAATATGAAATATGGGCATACTTGTCAAAATTTTTCCTGCTTGCTCTCAAGATCAGTACCTCACAAGTAGCCAGCAGATTAGCATCTCTGGGAGCCGTGGTTGTGTAAAGTGTGTCCTGCTGGCCACACTGTTCCTGATGCAGGCCAGGATGCCATTGGCCCTCCTGGCTGCCTGGGCACACTGCAGGCTCATGTTCAGCCTACCATCAACCAGTACCCCCAGGTCCCTCTCTGCCTGGCTGCTCTCCAGCCACTCTGACCCCAGCCTGTAGCACTGCATGGGGTTGTTGTGGCCAATGTACAGAACCCGGCACTTGGATGTGTTCAATCTCATGCCGTTGGATTCTGCCCATCTGTCCAGCCTGTCAAGGTCCTTCTGCAGAGCCTCTCTACCCTCCAGCAGATCAACTCCTGTCCCCAGCTTGGTGTCGTCAGCAAATTTACTGTTGAGCAGGGAGGTCATTCTGTCCCTGTACACTGCACTGCTTAGGCCACACCTCGAGTACTGTGTCCAGTTCTGGGCTCCTCAGTTTAGGAAGGAGGTTGACTTGCTGGAACGAGTCCAGAAAAGAGCAACAAAGTTGGTGAGGGATTTGGAACACAAGCCCTATGAGGAGAGGCTGAGGGAGCTGGGGTTGCTCAGCCTGGAGAAGAGGAGACTCAGGGGTGACCTTATCACTCTCTACAACTACCTGAAGGGAGGTTGTAGCCAGGCGGATGATGGTCTCTTCTCCCAGGCACCCAGTACCAGAACAAGAGGACACAGTCTCAGGCTGCGCCAGGGGAAGTTCAGGCTGGAGGTCAGGAGGAAGTTTTACACAGAGAGAGTGATTGCCCACTGGAATGGGCTGCCCGGGGAGGTGGTGGAGTCGCCGTCATTGAAGGTGTTCAGAAGGAGACTTGATGGGGTACTTGGTGCCATGGGTTAGCTGTTTGGGTAGGTTGGATTGGTTGATGGGTTGGACATGATGATCTTGAAGGTCTCTTCCAACCTGGTTTGGTTTATTCTAATACAGGTTTATTCTAATAAAGTGAATGGACTGAGGCTAAGCAGCTGGGTAGAAGCAAATGAGCACATTGGGTTTTGATCACAAAACCCCCAAAATAATAAAAAATATTATTAAGCCTTCTTCAATGGAACAGTGACTTCATAATAGTTCAAATACACTATTAATTGGTCTGATACATTTACATTTCATGATGATAGTTTAATACAGGCAACAGGTTCATAGATGTTTTTTAGTTTAGACTGCTCTTATTTAATGGATTTGTACTGCAGCTGTGATGGTGTAATAGTGTAGAAGTGGTGGTAATGATAGTGCAGAAGTTGTAGAGCAAGATACTTCAGCAGTACTGTGGAATACCTCAGTTTTTGAACTTTACCCAAGAGGTACAGCTCTTCACAGGAGTTCAGTTCTCCTGTTCTTCAGAGATCACACTGTTAGGGAAGGAGAGTTGATATAAATCACAGCAATCTTTAGCTTAGAAGCAATATTTCTATTAAAATAATTAAACAAAATTAAGTGCTCTTTGCCCCTTGGTTTCTGCTTAATAATCTCATTAACGTAGAGGTACTTCCTGAGCACTTCAGATACTCCTTATTTGATCCCACTGTGAACCAGCTCAGGAGGATAAACAACAACAGAAAACCAGAATGAAATAGTGAATGATTTTCTGCTGCACCAGGTTTTTCAAGAGTAATCAGATGTGCAGCAGAGCAGGAGAGAGGCTGAGACAAATTCTTTTCTATAGTAATTCTGATGTAACTGTTCAGTCAAACATAGCTAAAGTAACAAGTATTAAATGGACCTTAAGTATTCTACTGCCCAGCTGCTTAAACTGGTTTTTGGCTAGGGTGATTGATGAGTTTTTAAAAGGGAACTGTTGTATATTTAACCTGAAGAAAAAAATACCTATGTTGCCTGCTTTATTTACCTAGAGTTAAAATTACTGTGCTATTACTGGGCCAATATTAAGCAAAGTATAACTCTCAGTATGGATTCCTAGCAGAGGAAAAGGAAATGTGGTATAAGACCCCATATTACTGGGTCAATATTAAGCAAATTATAATTCAATATGGATTCCTAGCAGAGCAAGTTGAAATCTTGTATAATAATAATAACAATAGTAATAATAATAATATCTAGAACTACAGAAGAAGGATCGTTTGGGAGAAGAGGATAAAAATCCTGTATCTGAAGTGTGCTACAGGAATGCTGGGGAGGATCTTTTTAGAATGTCAGGTAGTGACAGGACTGGGGGGGATGGAGCAAAATGAGAAGTGGTTAGATTCAGACTAGATGTTAGGAAGAAGTTCTTCACCATGAGGGTGGTGAGACACTGGAACAGGTTGCCCAGGGAGGTAGAAGCCTCATCCATTTTTAAGGCCAGGCTGCATACAGCTCTGAGCAACCTGATCTGGTGTGAGGTGTCTCTGTCCATGGCAGAGGGATTGGAACTAGATGATCCTTGAGGTCCCTTCCAACCTTGACAATTCTGTGATTCTCTATCTATCTATCTATCTATCTATCTATCTATCTATCTATCTATCTATCTATCTATCTATCTATCTATCTATTTGTAATAGTTGTATGCACTTTTCTTTAACATAGGAGAATGTCAACTGCTGTTAATTTTTTGTTTTAACTTGGAAAAGATCTGTTATTCAGTCCTAGGTTAGTCATATTCTCAGGATTCAGACATACATTTAGGAAGAACTAGGGATGGAAAAACATTAAAAAAACCATTTCACAGCTCTCTGCAGTAAATTCACTGAAAAGGGATAGATTTGTCATCTGTCAGAGATGACAGTGATTAAGCTCTGCCAGTCATTTTAGCTGGGATAGTTTTTCTCACCATTGTCTCTGTCCCCACACATGAATGTACATCCAGAAAGGCTGAAAATGTTATTGCATGAGTAGCTATTTCTAATGACATCTACTTTTTCATATCAAATATGTTTTAAGAGGAATTTTTCAGTACCTGAAATTTCTGGATTAATAAAACAGTCATGGAGACGACTTAATAAAAACTATACTTGCTTAAACTAACACCATAACCTATCAGGATATCATCTAGAGTGACAGAGAGATTAAGTGAAAAAAGGATCCAAGTACACTCCTTTCTTTTACATAAAAGCACATCTAAATCGTTCATATTCAACTGTGCAAGGAGGATATTTTTCTTGATTTCAGCAATTAAAGGATAAAGTATGTGTATTAAATTAGAGACAGACTTATACACTCAGGATTCCTACATTATCTCAATATGTTTAAGAGAACAGTGTGAACTTTTCAACTCTTGCATGTGAAATTTGGGAAATCCTCCATATCCAGGAATTTGGAGCTGCACCAAGATTCTGCAGGCTGCCATCTGAAATGTTACATACGCATGCATACGCACTTAGTTTACTTCCACTACTTGGAAGTAGCAGAGGATTTTCATTCCCTGGTACGCTACCTAAGTTATATTCTGCTGTTATAGATAGCATAAGATGGTGCCAAAGGAATTATGTACAGCATGGCTGAGATATTTGTGTATCCTACATCTTTGTTCTCCTGCAGAGAGTACATCCCAACTGAAACAAGAGTTTGTAAAGCGGTAGTACCTTGTGCGGCTGCCATGAGAAGCAACTTCCCTGGACAACAGCAATATTTAATAGTCCTCTTCATTGGCTTTCCTTTTTGCCACAGATTTACAAGGGGTTTTTTTCTTTATCTTGCAATATTTTTGAGAGACTCAGCTCTTCTTATCCTTTAAAGCCTTTTACTGTGCCTTTGTTCAAATATAACTAGTCATGTTATTGGAGCACTATCAGAATGCTTCCTTTCCTCTTCATGTAATTTATAAATGTAATAAATACCTCCTCCCCCTCCCCCCCCCCCCCCCCCCCCCCCGAAAAAAATAAATCTTAGAGGCTATAAATATTACAACTTCATTAAGCTGCATTTTTGAAGCAGGGAAAAGCTCCTAAATAATAAAAGGAAAATGCTCTGTTTCTTGTGACACCTTTAAAGCCTATCAAAAGATTTGAAACTCAAGTGGAAGGATAGGTGAAGTTTTGTTTCATAAAGCTCTCTTTTCTTCATCTTTCTTTCATGTACTCTTAATCCCCACCAGCACACACAATCCAAGGGTTTGGGTTGGTTTTGTTTATTTCCCTCTGGACAGGACAATATTTGAGCAGCTGCCTTCAAAAGCTTTATATGAAACATTCTGTAGGCATAAGGTTTGTAGAACATTCTGGCTAGCATTTGTTACATGTTTTATCTGTCTTTCTGTCTGTCTGTACAAACACACACACTGTTTTTCACCATCTGTGAATCTTACCTCATTCCAGATTCTTTTTAGCCACTCACATGAGCTCCAGCTGGGACAGGTGCATGCCTTTCACCTCATTTTTGTTGCTTATTAAGGCAAACTGTTTAATATTCCTGCAGTTGCACACTTTAGTGCTTAAGAAGGTAATATGCCACTGGAATAAAACAGAAGGGTTGTTTTTTTGTCATTGCTTACATATGGATTTACATTGTTCCTAACTGTGGATCTGCTGGGAACTGCATCCTTTACTTAAGGTTCTATTTTAATTTTTCATCTTTAACTGTAAACAAACTGAGCATAAGAGCAGTTCACTTAAAACCAATTGAATAAATATTAATGATGAATATTTTATTGAGGCTGGTGTTGAAAGCGCATCAATCCAGTTCTGCACAACATTTGAAATCCATGCTTCTGATATGATACTCCATGCACACTGCCAAAAGATCCTGCTAGGCCCTACTCTAGCTGAGGTCTGTTATTCCTAGCTTGTAACATTTGAAGTATTTTAACTAGAATAATGTTGGTATTAAATGCTTAGATGCTTTTCTGATTAAACAGTAATTTCTAGGAATGGTAGGAAAACCATTTATACTGTCTAGATCAACACTTATTTTCCATGCTAGAGCTAATGCTGTTGACAGTGTTTGCAATTCAGTGTAGAAGTATTTCTGCTGCATGAAGCCATTAAGTACAAACTCAGTTTATCCAAGATAAAGACAAAGACTTCACAGATTACATAAATAATGTCCAGTTCTGGAACTTCTATTACAGGAAAGAGATGGATGTGCTAGAATGCATCCAAAGAAGCACCACAAGGATGATCAGAGGGCTGGGGCACCTCTCCTATAGAGACAGACTGAGAGAGTTGGAGCTATTCAGTCTGGAGAAGAGAAGGCTCCAAGGAGACTTTATTGTGGCCTTCCAGTATCTGAAGGGGGCTACAAGAAAGCTGGGGAGGGTCCTTTTAGGATGTCAGGTAGTGATAGGACTGGGGGGAATAGAGCAAAATAAGAAGTGGGTAGATTCAGATTGGATGTTAAGAAGTTCTTCATCATGAGGGTGATGAGACACTACAGCAGGTTGCCCAGGGAAGTGGTGGAAACCTCATCCCTGGAGGGTTTTAAAGCCAGGCTCTGATCAACCTGATGTAGCGTGAGGTGTCCCTGCCCAGGGCAGGGGCGTTGGTACTAGGTGATCCTTGAGGTCCCTTCCAACCCTAACAATTCTATGATTCTAATATTTTCTGCATGACTTCTGAATAAATATTTCCTGGTTTAATTTCTACTGGGATTGTGTGTTCACATGACATACAGGAGAGTAAAGGAATAAAGACAACTAATGATTCACCTCCAAAAACGTCTGGATGTTTGAAAGGTTCTTATGCTTGAATATTTTTTGTTTGTTTGTTTTATTTTACTATTTTATGTTTTACTTTACTGCTATGTAAGGTAGACAATACATCTGATAGGGAGAAAAGTAAAGAGAAAATGCAATGTGTCTTACATCCTAAGGGCAAGCTGTCATGCAGAGCACTGTATCATTCTCATTTTAAGATCTTCTGCTGGAGGAGTATTAGTCTTGACAGGGTTTTCCCTTCCATCTCATTAGAGACAGAGCAAACCTGCTGAGATGCAGGATTTCACAACTTATAATTCTCACCTACAGGGAGGGAATGAAAAAGATCTCATCAAAATGAAGATCCCCTGAAAGTCAGTTCTGTGAAACTGGTCCTCCCTGCTGTTAACAGGCAGTGCTTGCAGTGATGCTGTGTTACTGTATTTGCTTTTCTTTAAGTGAAAGGCCCCCTGCATTTTCTAGGGAGGTAGAAATGTTAGAAACCTCCACCTCCACCAATGCTTCTCAAACTGCCTTAGTATCACAGTAGAGCTATAACCATCTCTGTCTTTGTGTCTGCCTTCCCTCTGCTCTCCCTCCCACTATTTTAGTCCATTCCTTCATCTATTTTTCTTAAGTGCCTACAGCTTGAGTTTGTTCTTGCTGGACACATAACATTTATCCCAATTAAAAATTAAAGACATTGGCTCCAGCATTTCCTTGGCCATTTGCTAGACACAGGAACAATATTTGCTGATACTGAGAAATTCTCATTGATGTATAAGATCAGGCTTGAACTCAGTGTTTGTCACAAAATTGACTTCCACAACCACAAGACAAAAAAGTAGTATTTTAAATTAATCTTCTTCATGAGCTGCCTATTCTCATCTGCTATTCCAGGAAGCAGTTGAAACTCTTGTCTAGGGGTGGCAAGGAAGATAGGGAGCAGTTTAATACACATATGCACATGTGTGTGCGCATACATATATGTATGTATGTGCATATATCAATATAAGTAAACAAAAAATAAATGAAGGCTGGAGGAAACAAATGAATCTTGAGGCTTAAGGGAAAAAAGAAGCTGTGTGGAGCTGCCAGAACAGTTTCTTATCCCATTACCTTCAAAAGGATGCTACTTTATTTTTTTATTTTAAATCTTCTATTTTGTATTCAAATTCCCATGCTAGTCCACATCTGGATGAAATCTGACACTACAGGGACAGGCAGATTGGTTCAGGGATCCTTGGTAGAATGTGGACTGTCCATAGGGCTGCAGCCAGAGATTTGTTCTCCAGCTGTTCAGCCTGGAGAAGAGAAGTCTCCAAGGAGACCTTACAGCCTACTTCCAGTATCTGAAAGGGGCCTGCAAGAAAGCTGGGGAGTTTTCACAAGGCATTGCTGTGAAAGAATGAGAGGGAATTGACTGAAGCTTGAGGAGGGCAGATATAGACTGGATATTAGAGAGAAATTCTGTACAGTGATGGTGGTGAGACACGGGAGACACTGGACACTGGAGACACTGGAACAGGTTGCTGAGGGAGGTTGTGGATGTCCCCTCCCTGGGGGGAGCTTCACCCAGTCTGGTCTAGTGGAAAGTGTCCTTGCCCATTGCAGGGGGGTGGAACTAGATAATCCTTGAGGTCCCTTCCAGCCCTGACAATTCTGAGATTCTGTGAGACTAAAATAATCCAATTTCATGTTTAATAAACAGGCAAAAAAAGGTTTTCATTTGCAAAAAAAGAAAAAGCTATCCATGTTTTTTTCAAGTATATGCATATAGTTTTTGGCTGTAATGGAGTGTTATGTGTTCATTTTTTTCCTATTGAAGTCCCAATGTAGTAATAAAAGTCCTTGTTCCCGTACAAGCTAAGTAGCTTGGGGTGCAATCCATTTAATACAAATACATGATAATACTGCACTATGTTTTTTCTTTTTACCACTAATATGTACTTTTCTAATGAGTAAAGATCCTTGGTCTAAAAAGAGATCTTGAACTAAACTCATTCTTCACCTGTGACTGTAAAAATTATCAGGGGGAGTGATTTCTAGAGAAAAAAAAATAATCATATTAGTTCTTTCATATAAATGCAATTATGCTCCTGGAAAATGTTTATCCCTTAAACTGGGAGTATTGCTTCAGTGTCAGGGGCATCTCCTGGCCCGTGCTTTTGCTAAGAGAACAAAATAATACTATAATTAGTGCAGATTAATGATAGCATTAAAAGTTGATTTTCTTTTTTCTCACTTTTTTTTTTGTTTGTTTGTTTGTTTTTTCAACAACATAATTTCCAAAAGTAAAGTTGAAAGTTCTGGAAGTTGTAATTTATTCTAAAATTGGCAAAATGAAAATCCTCCTCCTTTGTTCATTCGGTTTCCACCACGGGAATACTTAAAATGATTCAGGTAGTGAAGTTTGTGGTGAGAAATCAAGTGAATACTCTTAGAATCCTGATAAGCTGTTTGTCCAGACAGGATGTCTGCCAATCCAAGTTTGTCTAACTGCTGACATTTGAGCTGGGGAATGTGATGGGAGGTGATTGATGTATGATCTTCACCTCTGCTTCTCATTCTGCCTAGTGAGTCAACAACTTGTCAGTGTGAGAAAATAAGCACTTCATAGGGTACGATACTGGTCCCATGCATAATAAGGAAGGATTTGGCTATCACCTATGGCAAATTTAGTCTCCAGTTACATAAGTGGAATGCTCACACTTGGCAGAATTTACTGTGCATTTCAGGGTGGTAACAGACTCTTGTAAGAGGAGAACTTAACCTGATTTGATATTAACAGTTACTTTCATTTTCAGCAATAAATTTCTCAAGGTAATTTAGAATTCAAGATAGGTGGGAAATGAGCTACATACTACCCAATTAGGAAGGTTTTAGAGAAAATTGTCTGGATAGCTATATTAACTGAGTTTGGCTCTTGACTTTTTTATTTGTAAAATCTTTTATCCAGGGAGTTTGTTAGCAAAGACAGTCATTTGGAAGAATAGGTTGTAAAGAATACTAATGAGAACAACCGGACGGTGAAGTAGCACAGTTTGTAGTTTATAAAATAATATGTGAGAGACAGGAATGTTAGAAGTTGCAGAAGAGACACTAGTAAATGGGGGCACTATTAAATGGGGACTTGTCAATAACTTTAATAATGGATAATTTGATACTAACCATAGAATCATAGAACTCTAGGATTGAAGGGACATTCATTCATAGATTCATTCTTTAAAAGGTTTGGGTTGGAAGACACCATGAAGATCATCTAGTTCCTACCCTCCTGGCATTGTCAGGGACACCTTCCACTAGCCCAGGTTGCTCAAGGTGTCATCCAGCCTGGTCTTGAACATCTCCAGGGAGGGGGCATCCACAACCTCCCAGGCAAGCTGTTCCCGTGTCTCACCACCCTCACTGTAAAGAATTTCTTCCTAATCTCCTGTCTAAATCTACCCTCCTCAAGCTTCAATCCATTGGTGTTCAAGAAGGGATTGGACATAGCACTTGGTGCCCTGGTTTAGTCAGGAGGTCTGTTGTGGTGGGTTGGACTTGATGATCTTTGAGGTCTCTTCCGACCTTGATGATTCTGTGATTCCCTCTCCTCCTTTCACAACAATGCCTTGTAGAAAGTCCCTTCCCAGAGTTCTTTTAGATCCCTTGCAGAGACATAAGGAAGTGTAGCTGAAGGCTATGACCGCAGTTTGATTTGCACACAGCTAGTGAAAGGAAAATATATGCCAGCTTTTGGAAACAAAGGAACATTGAGTAAGGACCTGAAGAATATCCAGGGCTGGTCGAGACCCAAGAGGATCATTGAGTCCAACTCCTGACTCTGCAGGGGGCAAGCTAGAAGTTGAACCATATGTCTGGAGCACTGGACAACCACTAGAATACTGATAAGTTTGGGGGCATTATGAGTTCCCTAAGGAGCTTGTTCCAGTGCTTGATTCTGATCTCAGTAAAGCCCTTTTTCCTAATATCCTGTGTGAACTTCCTTGATGCAGCTTTAAGCCATTCCCTAATATCCTACTACCAGACTTCAGAGAGAAGAGATCAGCACTTCCCTTTCTGCTCCTCATCACGAGGAAACTGGAGACAGAAAGGAGGTCACTCCTCAGTCTTTTAATCTGTAGTCTTAGCAAATTTACTGTCCTCAGCCACTCCTCATAATTCTTTCCCTTTGCTCTTCACCATCTTTTTTTTTTCCCCAGTTTTGGACATATTCTAACATTTTCATATGCTGCTAGTATCGTGGAGCCCAGCACTATAGACAGTAATCAAGGTGGGGCTGAGTGCTGTGTGCAAAAGCAAAATTAATGAAGAACTTGAAGGAAAAGGCAAAGAATATTTCTTCTCTACATTGAATGTGCTCAACCCATTAACATCTTGGTCATATGATAGTTTTGAAGACATCACATTGACTTTTATTTTGGTGGGTAATTGTATTGCTTCATGTATTTGCCATTTGTTAGGTTTTCTTTCAGTTCTGTAATCTTAGAAGTGTATCAACTTTACAAGCTTCCTTAGAAGGAACCAAACAAAAAAAGTTGCTTTCTCCCAAGAATTTGCCTTAAAATAGAACAGCATAAAAAGGTTCACTTGTAAATTCAAAACTCTTTGCCTTTCTCCTATTCTAAAAGAAAAAAATCCTTTATTTCTTTTTCTTTATTCTTTTCTTTTAACTTTATCTGATTTTCATAATGCATTTTACATTGTGAATTCCATTTGTTGCCAGCTGTCAGAGGCACTGGAAATTCAAAGATGTTCTTCATAGAATCATAGAGTTGTCAGGGTTGGAAGGGACCTCAAGGATCACCTAGTTCCAACTCCCCTGCCATGGGCACGGACGCCTCACACTAGACCAGGTTGCTCAGAGCCCCCTGCAGCCTGGCCTTAAAAGTTTCCAGGGATTAGGCTTCCATCACTTCCCTGGGCAACCTGTTCCAGTGTCTCACCACCCTCAGGTGAAGAACTACTTAACATCCAATCTGAGTCTACCCACTTCTCATTTTGCTCCATTCCCCCTAGTTCTATCACTACCTGACACCCTAAAAAGTCCTACATCACCGTTCTTGTTGCTCCCTTCAGATACTGGAAGGCCACAATTAGGTCTCCGCAGAGACATCTCTTCTCCAGACTGAACAGCCACTCAGTCTGTCTCCATAGGGAGGTGCTCCAGCCCTCTGATTCAGTCGGTTGGATTTCCTATTTGAAGTATTGCGGTGAAGTATTCTGCTCAAAATCTGTAACTGAATTTTAAAGGCATAGCCTAAAACCATCACAAGTATTTGAAATAGAATGGAATGGAATGGGAATGGAATGGAATGGAATGGAATGGAATAGAATAGAATAGAATAGAATAGAATAGAATAGAATAGAATAGAATAGAATAGAATAGAATAGAATAGAATAGAATAGAATAGAATAGAATAGACCAGGTTGGAAGAGACCTTCAAGATCATCGTGTCCAACCTATCATCCAACACCACCTAATCAACTAAAACATGCAACCAAGCACCCTGTCAAGTCTCCTCCTGAACACGTCCAGTGATGGTGACTTAGTTGATGGCAAGATGTAAATCACTGGAGTATTTTGCTGCTAGAAAAATTTATTTGCTGTATACATGAGCACATAGTGTTGCCCTTCAATCACTGTCAACAGACTTTACATTTGATTTTGAATCAGTACAGAGCTCTGCAGGAGTTAACCTGAAACATGAAGGTTTGTCTTGTCTTCAACCTTCAGTTCATATCTCTTGAAGGTTTTTTGATCTTGATGGTTTCAATTAAAGCATTTCTGCAGTTCAGTGGATGCTAGGAAGCTTTTCCTCATGGAAAGGGCAATTAGACACTGGAATGGAGTGCCCAGGGAGTTGGTGGAGTCGCCATCTCTGGAGGTGTTTAAGGAAAGATTGGATGTGGCATTTAGCGATGTGGTCTTGTGTTAGGTCATAAGCTGGACTCAATGATTTCAGAGGTATATTTCAGCCTCAATAATTCTGTGATTCTGTGATACATCAGTGTCACACTGTACATGTAACATTCTTGAGAGTCAAGTCACTTGTTACCTTTGCTTCACAGGTCAAGAAATTAAAAAATATTAATTGAGAATCTTTCAAAGTAGCTCTGCCATTTGCATCCCTTTTACACAAACCCAAATAATTCTGAATTGATTTTGAACAAGATGCCTTGGTCCCATCTGCCACATCTTGATGCCTTCAGTGTTTTGTGGACCAGACTTAAATCTTCCACACTGAAACTGATATTTGAAGTAGTGAGCTACTTGAAACAGCTGTCAGTCAGGCAGTGGAGAGTAGCTGATCTGAAATAAAACATGGAAAGTTTGATTTCTCTGACCAGATATTTAAAGATCAGTTAGAATAAACCAAACCAGGTTGGAAGAGACCTTCAAGATCATCGTGTCCAACCCATCAACCAATCCAACCCACCCAAACAGCTAACCCATGGCACCAAGTACCCCATCAAGTCTCCTCATGAACACCTCCAATGATGGTGACTCCACCACCTCCCTGGACAGCCCATTCCAATGGGCAATCGCTCTTTCATTTTGGAGGTGTTTCAACTGGCACATCTTAGAGCAGGTCTATGGCTGCTGTGTCTATCCTTAATTTACTCCTTGCCAGACAGCAGAAAAAAACAAAAATACATGTTTCTGTCAAAGAGACTGCTTAGAATTAGTTTTCAGCCAATTATATGTTTATGAATAGCAATTTGCCCTTCCTTGTTTCATTGGAAATTTGATGTGTAAAGTCCCTGTGCACAGTGGGTTCCTATGTCTATTTTTTACATATTTCACTATGTTTCTTGAATTTGAATGTTTTTGAATGTGCATCAAGCTAATACAGGTTTGCTGAGAAAGGAGCTAACTGAGCATTATTTTGACCAATGTAGTATAATAAACGAGGAGGCCTTTATTTATTATTACTAGAATTAATCTGTCTTGTAGAAAAGGCTGTGGATTTAGAATAGAATAGAATAAACCAGGTTGGAAGAGACCTTCAAGATCATCACGTCCAACCTATCATCCAACACCGCCTAATCAACTGATCCATGCAACCAAGCACCCTGTCAAGTCTCCTCCTCAACACCTCCAGTGACGGCGACTCCACCACCTCCCCAGGCAGCCCATTCCAATGGGCAATCACTCTCTCTGTGTAAAACTTCCTCCTGACCTCCAGCCTGAACTTCCCCTGGCGCAGCCTGAGACTGTGTCCTCTTGTTCTGGTGCTGGCTGCCTGGGAGAAGAGACCAACCTCTGCCTGTTTACAACCCCCCTTCAGGTAGTTGTAGAGAGCAATAAGGTCACCCCTGAGTCTCCTCCTCTCCAGGCTAAGCAGCCCCAGCTCCCTCAGCCTCTCCTCATAGGGCTTGTGCTCCAAGCCCCTCACCAACTTCATTGCCCTTCTCTGGACTTGTTCCAGCAAGTCAACATCCTTCCTAAACTGAGGGGCCCAGAACTGGACACAGGACTCGAGGTGTGGCCTAAGCAGTGCAGTGTACAGGGGGAGAATGACCTCCCTGCTCCTGCTGGCCACACTGTTTGTGATGCAGGCCAGGATGCCATTGGCCCTCCTGGCTGCCTGGGCACACTGCAGGCTCATGTTCATCCAACCATCAACCAGCACCCCCAGGTCCCTCTCTGCCTGGCTGCTCTCCAGCCACTCTGACCCCAGCCTGTAGCTCTGCATGGGGTTGTTGTGGCCAATGTGCAGAACCCGGCACTTGGATGTGTTCAATCTCATGCCGTTGGACTCTGCCCATCTGTCCAGCCTGTTGCGGTCTCTCTGCAGAGCCTCTCCACCCTCTAGCAGATCAACTCCTGCCCCCAGCTTGGTGTCATCAGCAAATTTACTGATGATAGACTCAATGCCTTCATCCAGATCATCAAGAAGTTAATTCATGTAGATTCTTGCTATATAGAGAAAACTTCCATAGCAACAATGTCACTGGAAAATTTTTCAATTATAAAATAGAAATCCTAGTAACTGAAATAGTAAATGAATTAATGCAGATTACACAAATAATTTCTTAGGTATATATAAGCTCATTTTCTAATGAAAAAAGCTTTCTGGTTTTACTACCAAAGCATAACATTTCTAGAATTAATTCAATGCTCAGAACTAAGTCTAATTAGTCTGCTTCCAAAATGATTTGTTACATAAGCCAAAAAATTAATAGTATTTCACACTAAGGCCAGATCTCTCTCTCTCTCTCTTTTTTTTTTTTATGTGGTATATTTTTCAACTTCAAAGGAAGCTATTAAAAAATCACAATATAGACATATATATTTGATTTTTAATTTTTTTTCCCCCAAGGTGGTAAAAGACTGATCTTTCTTTTTTATTTGCTAAACAAGCAGTAAACAAAAGTTGATTTTCTTTTAGCAGTCTAGTTCACAGGATGTTAGGGGTTAGAAGGGGCTTCTGGAGGTCATCAGGTCCAACACCCCTGCCAGAGCAGGTCACACAGGAATGCATCCAGATGGGTCTTGAAATTCTCCAGAGAAGTCTCCACAACCTCTCTGAGGAGCCTGCCCCAGTGCTCCAGTGCTCTGTGACCCTCACAGTGAAGAAGTTCCTACTCATGTTGAGGTGGAACCTCCTGTGGTATAGTTTCCATCCATTGTCCCTTGTCCTATCACAGGGCAGAGCAAGCAGAATCTGTCCCTTCCTTCTCAACACTCAGCTCTCGGATATGTATAGACATTGACTAGATCCCCTCTCAGCCTTCTCCTCACCAAACTAACCAGCCCCAGGGCTCTCATTCTCTTCTCATAAGGCAGTGCTCCAGTCCCTTCATCCTCATAACACTCTGTTGGACTCTCTCCAGTAGATCTCTGCCCCTCTTGAACTGAGGAGCCTAAAAATGGATGCAATACTCCAGGTGACATCTCACCAGGGCTGAGTATAGGGGGAGGAGAACAACCATTGATGTGCTGGATACACTTTTCTTAATGCACCTTCATAGCCAATGTTGTTTAGACTATTCCAGAAGGATGAAACTGTGATTAAGCAGAACCTAAACTGCAAAATTCTCTCTGTTAAGACTGGAGCTGACTAAAGACCTTTCTTGAGGCTGAAAGCAAAGCTGAGTTTTCAGTGTGACAGTCCTCCCTCAGAAATTCCTAGAAATGTACATTAACATTCTAGCACCTTACTCTCTCCTGCAACGAGCTAATCAAGCTCAGTCTTTCCAGCAGGCTGGGAGAAAGCAAAGTGCATACCTGCAGGTAATAGAAATGTGCTTGGAGTGAAGGTGTTGAACGCATAACCAAGCAGCAAGCATTTGCCAGTAAGCCCTTCACTATGAATTGTTGGTTGGGATTGTCTAGAAGGCTTTTTGTGATTTATTGGTATAAAACACACCTGTAGCTGTCTGACCTGATGGAGACTTCAATACCTTTAGCTCAGAGAATGTCAGTATTGTGAGACTAAACATAGAGAAGTACTTAAGCAGAGAGACCAGGATTTAAACAGCAAGCAAAGGGAGGGAGGAGAGAGAAAAGATTAGGTCTCAGATTTGGTACTAATGGCTACATTCTACTATTCATGAGCTCTGATAGACTGAGAGAGATTTCTTCCTTTTAGGCAAGAGGTTTGAGATATTTTGTTTCCTGATTTGGCACCTGATTTTGATGTGTTGTGTTCCGTGCATCAACACAATAAGGAAAGACTGTTTAAAAACCACTGAAGACTCTGTTTCTTGTTCCTTCTGAATCCAAGTGTGTATGGACTCACCAGCCTTTCTTCCTGTATCTGGGAAAGTTTTTGCATTGACAATTGCTCTACCTTGGGGTCCCTGCAACAGGAGACAGTCTTTCACAAACATCCCTAATGTGGGTCCTTCCTACATGGATTTTCCAGTGTAGATCCTATATGTGGGGTGCAGTCACAGAATCACAGAATCACTGAATTAACCAGGTTGGAAAAGACCTTTGACATCATCAAGTCCAACCTATTACCTAACACCACCTAATCAACTAAACCATGGCACCAAGTGCCTCATCCAGTCTTTTTTTAAACATTTCCAGGCACAGTGACTCCACCACATCCCTGGGCAGCCCATTCCAATAGCAAATCACTGTGAAGAATTTTTTCCCAGCATCCAGCCTAAACCTCCCCTGATGCAGCTGAAGACTGAGTACTCTTGTTCTGTTACTTGCTGCCTGGGAGAAGAGACCAATCCCCACGTGGTTACAACCTCTCTTCAGGTAGTTGTACACAGCAATAAGGTCTCTCCCAAGCATTCTCTTCTGCAAGCTAAACAACCCCAGCTCCCTCAGCTGTTCTTCATAGGCCTTGTGGTCCAGACCCCTCACCAGCCTCATTGCCCTTCTCTGGATACATTCAAACATCTCAACATCTTTCTTAAATTGAGGGGCCCAGAACTGGACACAGTACTCCAGGTGTAGCCTAACCAGTGCTGAGTACAGGGGCAGAATGACTATTACAGTCCTTCACAAACTGCCTATTACTTTGGCACAGAAGTCAAGAACCATAAACTTCTGTCCTCATTCTTTGCTTGCTTGAAAGATCATGGTGGTTTTTGGCCAGATCCACCAAGTGTGTGCATTGCATTTTGATCATGCAGGGGTTGGCATATCTGCACACACAAATATGGGTGATTCAGAACAGGTCTTGGATTTATTGAAAAAAATAATTCAATTTAAACAATCAAAATCCCACAAGTATTAGTTCTCCAGCTCACTTACTAGCAGATTAATTAGGAAATTTACTGGATGTTGACAAAAGAAGTTCAGTTAGTAGCTGAGCAAATGGTTCTTTGCATCTGCTGTGTAGTGTGAATCAACAGAGAAGGATAAACATCATCAAGGAAATCTTTGAGTCATTTTGTATCATTTGAAGGGATCCAAGGAGCATCCCATTTGCCAGTATTCTACAAATGGAGGACTCACTCCAGTGGTTATTAAAGCAGCTATTTAAAGGACAGATCCTCTTGGTTTCTACAAAGTTCAGAGATTTCCAAGAGGCTATTGATGGGCATAATACTTTGAATTAATGTTTCTTATCTCCCTTATAGAAAAATATCATGATAGCACCAGAACAAAAGGACACAGTCTCAAGCTGCACCAAGGGGAGGTTTAGGCTGGATATTAGGAAGAAGTTCTTCATAGAAAGAGTGTTTGGCCATTGGAATGGGCTGCCCAGGGAGGTGTTGGAGTCACCATCACTGAAGGTGTTTAGGAAGAGACTGGATAGGGCACTTGGTGCCATGGTTTAGTTGATTAGATAGTGTTGGATGATAGGTTGGACTCGATGATCTCAAAGGTCTTTTCCAACCTGGTTAATTCTATTTTATGCTATTCTATTTTATTTTTAATAAGCATATTTCAGGACATAACAGTGTTTTTGTAAGACAGCATGTAGGTGGGTCAGGGATTTCCTTCCTGCTCTGGCCCAGTCACAGTATTTTAGCACAGGGAACACAGGACCCCAAAGCAATGGCATGGAGCTCACAGCAGGATGTGTTGCAAAGAAATGTAGTGGTACAGATGCTTGGAGTTTTGATATAACACATCAGTAGTATGTAACTAGCTATTGCTCTGCACACTGTACTTTGGTGGGAGTATCCCCTCCTTTAAGAAAGATAAATGTTTTCAATATTTGACAGGGAGGGAACATGAAGACAAAACTGGTTCACTGACACATTTTAGTCTTATGGGTACTACTTCATTTTGCTTTGTCCTCATTAGTGATGACCTCATACCTCTTAGCTGTGATTTTTGAGGTTCTCTGCTGCAGACTATACTCAGGGGAGTAATTCCATGACAAGAAACCTTCTTTTGGGGAGCAGTTTATATCGCTTCCTTTGACAAACTCTTCCATGCTTATCCAAAACCTTTCTGCCTCTACAACTGCTAACATACTGATGTTTTCACTTGCATTAAAAAAACACTAAAAGCAAGAAGAAAAGCTCTGTACTGCTAATCAACCTTATATACTGGAACAAGAGAACTTAAAATGCATTGCCAGCTTCCTAGTAAACCAGAGAATCATTTCTTCTGAGAAATGAAATGGAAGCTGGGGAGTGCGTGTGTGGGAGGTTCTTTGTATGTTGTGAGGTGAATTTCTTTTTGCAAAGTCTATATGATCAGGAAAAGACAACCTCCTTTATATGACAAACAAACAAACCAAAAAAGCCCCCCCCCCCAATCTATTTCAAAACAGCACAGCCACCTACCAAGTATTCACTAACAAAACTATTCCTGTATTCTATAACCCTTTTCTTTGTATTTTTCTCATGAGGCTAGGCTATAAAACTGAAATACTGTCTGTTTACAATCTCCTAATATTAAAATGTCTGAGCAGAAGATGTGATAGTGCTGGGTATTTTGCTCTGAGAAGCACAAGCTTTCCTGCTGTGCTATATAAGAGATATTTTTGGGGTTTTGTTGATTTTTATCTGCCTTTTTTAACTTCAGGATAAATTTCCCTTCAACACTGTAAAGCATGCCAACATCAGTAGAAATAAATTCACAGTCAATTAGCAAACATACACTTGGAAAATAGATGTAGATATTTGTAATTGAAAAGACTGCTCATTTTTCTTAGCTTTTTAAAATGGTCTTTTTGGCAAATCTTCAACAAAATTTGGCAGGTTTTCTTTGCAAAATCCACTTAGAAAAAAAAAATGTGCTTCAGAAATACTGCAGCTTTACAGTAGCATCTCCTTCCTGCTTTTATTCAGTGGAAAGGCAAGGTTTGTTTAAACTGACTGTCATAGTTGGTTTGTTTCAGCGCTTTTCAACTAAGACCACTGTTTTGTCAATCTGTGGAAATGAGGTCATGTATGATTGGGTAAACCTATCTTTCTGTTTACTCACGAAACAGAGTTTGGATCATTGGTTGGTTTTTGGTTATTTTGGGTGGGATTTTGTGTTTTGTTTATTTATTTTGTGGGTGTGGTTTCCTTTCCTCAAATATAGGTCAGCTTGCTGCCAGATGTTAATCAAAAGAGGGCAGAAATTACTTCACTTAAACATTTCTGCTTATGTGACATCAGTAGTTTCCAAATTCCCTGCTCGGGATTCCTGTATGTTCTCATCCTTACATGACTGGCTTCTAATGACCTCAGTATGTATGTATATATAGAAAGGGATAGATCTCAAATCTCAAACAATGAACCAATATATTTTTACTAAGTGGTTATTGTACCTGGGCCATGCTTGAGGTGTGCTGTTCCTCATCTCGGCAACATTTTTCACTCCATTGAAGATGTATGTCGTCAAATCCATACATATGGACACAATAATTGTTTTGTCATGGCAAAAACACTTTACTGGTTGGTTGTCTTTGAGAAATTGCAGAAGTTTGCAGTGGACTATAACTCTCTTCAAAGAGTGTCATGCAAGACCTGAGGGTGGCAAGACTCTGGAATGGATTTTTCAGAGAGGTTGTAGATGCCACCTCCCTGGAGATGTTCAAGGCCAGATTGGATGGGGTCTTGAGTAACCAGGTCTAGTTGAGAGGCATCTCTGCCCATGGCAGGGAGGTTGAATTAAATGATCTCTAAGGGTTCTTCTAGTCTAAGTGTGTTCTATGATTTTATGATAAAACCCAGAACCTTTTTATATTCAAAAAACAATAGCAGAATTCATAACTATGCATATTTCTATGTACACTGTCTAAACCAAAGCATGAATGGAATGTCAAAATGCTGGTGCTTTTTTCAGTCCTCTGAAGGAAAAAGCTTGAAAATCACTCATCTAGGCCATCAATACCATCGCGCTTTTTGTACCAGAAATTCTTACTCCTTTCTCCACTGGAAAAAGCAGCCCAGCTCTCTTTGATACATTCTATATCCATTAGTAATGATTTTAAACCAAAAATCTCCTCTACATTCCTGCTATGATTATTTGGTGTTTCATGCAATTTGATCCTAGCATTTATTCAGAATGTCTTTTCAGTACAGGATTTTAAAGATATTAAGTATAAGCTACCCAACCATTTTTGGTCATTTGGATTTATCAGTGACCTTTGAATCATATAATCATAGAATGTTTTCTGTTGGAAGAGACCTTTAAAGGTCATCTAGGCTAACCAACCTGCAGTGAGCAGGGACATCTTCAATATAGATCAAGCTGTTCAGAGCTCCATCCATCCTGACCTTGAATGTTTTCAGGGATTGGGCTTCTGCCATCTTTCTGGACAACGTGGACCAGTGTTTCACCAGCTTCTTTGGAAAGAAATTCTTTCCTCTAGCTACTCTTAATCTCATCCTTTTTAGTTTAAAACCATTACCCCTTGTCCTATCACAACAGTCCCTGCTACAAAGCTTGTCTCCATCTTTCTTGTAGACCTCTTTAAGTAGTGAAAGACTGAAATAAAACTTCTCAAAACTGGATACCAATCCTCTCATCCTTTTGTCACAGGAGAGGTTTTCCAGCCCTCTGATTATTTTTGTTGCCCCAACTATTTTGTCATTATTCTCATTTATTGGAGTCTGATTCTTCCTTTTCTTCTTGAAGAACATTATGGCTGATCTTGCTAAAATTAAATACTGAAGGATAAAACTCTGATTCCAAGCTTTATTCTTTTGTTATAACTAAGGCATCTATATTCCTGAGTCAATTTTGGCTGTTAAAAAATATACTTTTTTTTTTTTCCTTTATTGGGAAGGGAGAAATAAAGCAGCTTTTATTAAATAGGGTTTTTTTTTTTCCCATTTAACATGCATCAATGACCTCTAAACTGGTTATTATACTGTAAAACCTACATCCATAGTGTATATTTCTGCAGAGGAAAGACATCCCAGCCTTCTTCTAACTCATATGGGCAATTTGATGGTGCATGCTACTTTAATAATTTCAAGGCATTAAGTAATGCTTTGGGGAGTCAAAACCATTGTAAATTATTTAACATGGGACATTATTGGGACATCAATTAAAGTTAATCTAGCAAGCTGAAGGGCAATTTAAAAACAGTCTAATTGACACTCACCCTGCGATGTCATAGCCTCTCAGTTTTGACTAACTATCCATTTATTACTCAACAAAGCACAGAAGAGGATTAGTAATTCCAAATGTAATTGGTTTTATAGAGAACAAAGGAGGAGGAGGAGGAATTGGGCAAGGTTTAGCATACACATGCTAATGTGCTGTCCTCTGTGTATGCAGATGCACAGCTTAATATGGCTGTGTGCCAGAAAGCTCACAGCCCTTGCATTAATGTGTTAATAAATATTTATGTTTTCATATATTAAACCACGTCCCAAGGTAAATGTGATTAATTCTGTTTGGGTTAGAGACAAACACTTCCTGCTGTAAAGGGAAAAAAAAAATAAAAACACAGCAAAACAACACAAAACTATGCCTAGAAATTTAAGAGCAATATGTTTCCAAGGAGCTGGTCATGGGACTATTTGGGTTCTCCCTTTTCTCCCTTTATTTTTTATCCTGTATTGCTTTTACAGCTAATAATCTTGCACCAGCTAATAAAGTTCTTCAAACTACGAGCTATTCTGGGATTTCCTTTGATATCCTTGTTAAAATTTGACGACTTTTATCCCACTAATCTCTTGAATGCAAATAGCCTGAAATATTACATGCATTCAGCATGCACATTTTCAGTCCTTTAAGGCCAAGAAGTCAGTAGAATGACTCTGAACATAATGGTAAGCATAGTCTTGAAGATTTAAAGTCTTTCAACCCATCAGAATGACTTTCCTCCAGAAGTTCATATATGTCAGGGCCTGTTTTATGGCCCAGCTCAGTGCATTAGAGGACAGAGAGTGTTTTCGGTTTACCCCTGCAATAGTCCAAAAGACTGTTAGTCGTGAACTTCTTTATCTATATAAGAAGTCAGAGGTTCATATCTGATCAGACTGATAAAAAATTGGTTCTGCTGTTGGAATGTGAATTTTGTTTTCTGGAAAATTACTTCAGCTCTTACTCTAACCAGGTTAGGAAGAGTTCATTATTTGTTTACTTTTTTTTTAATGAGAGATGGTATAATAAGCTGCAGTGGGTGAAAATAAATAGAGACGCATTAAACTGTTCAGGTTAGAAAAGACCTGTAAGATCACCCAATCCAACTATTAACCCTTTACTTCCAAGTGCTCCACTAAAACATCAAACCCTCTGCATCAAACCTACATACTTTTTAAATGCCTCTAGGGACAGTGATGAAGTCATTTCCTGGACAGCCTGTTCTTATGCTTGACAACCCTGTCATTGGAAAAAATGTTTCCTAATGTTGAACTTAATCTTCCTCTTGTACAACTCTCTACAACTACCTGAAGGGAGGTTGTAGACAGGCGGATGATGGTCTCTTCTCCCAGGCAGCCAGTACCAGAACAAGAGGACACAGTCTCAGGCTGTGCCAGGGGAGGTTCAGGTTGAATGTTAGGAAGAAGTTCTATACAGAAAGAGTGATTGCGCTATGGAATGGGCTGCCCGGGGAGGTGGTGGAGTCGCCGTCATTGAAGGTGTTCAGGAGGAGACTTGATGGGGTGCTTGGAGCCATGGGTTAGCTGTTTGGGTGGGTTGGATTGGTTGATGGGTTGGACACGATGATCTTGAAGGTCTCTTCCAACCTGGTTTGGTTTATTCTAATAAAGGTTTATTCTAATAAAGGCCATGTATTCTTATCCTATCAATTGCCACTTTGGAAAAGAGACCGACTCTCACCTATGCTACAACCTCTTTTCAGGTAGCTTTAGAGAGCCACAAGGTCCCCCCCTCAGCCTCCTGTTGTCCAGAGTAACTAACCCCAGTTTCCTCATCTGCTCCTCATAAAATTTGTTCTCTGGATCCTTCACCAGCTCCTTTGGATGCAATCTATTCCCTCATTCCTCTTCAGATTCTTTGATTAGAGTCTGTCCAGATATTTCTTTGTGAAACTAAAACACAGTCCTTCAGTCCACACACAGAATGTCATTTGCTGAGGAGCAGAAATTCTTTTCTATTCTTTGCACCTGAAAGGTCAAATGACATAGGAGAAAATAAGAAATATCATGGCTAGGAGGGGTAGGTTTCAGAAGTATTGCTTTTCTTTTTCAATGTGTGAACTAAAAAGTGATATAGAACCTGAAAGTTGCTCAAAAACTACAGGAGAAAAAGTGGGTTATGGGATGCCAAAACTGCTGGATATAGATTCTTCTTGAGTGGGTACCTGACATGAGTTATTTATGAATGAAAAATTGACAGGTAAAGTTCATGGAGAAATAGATCTGAGAAGCAAAAATGCACCAAGAGATGACGGAAGTCAGAAAAGGTTTCTAAGACCATAGGAAATTATTTGTCCAATCTCTGCTCTTAAAATTGACTGAGAAAGAAGGGCTAGAGGGCAAAGTTTTAAGGAAGAGGTGAATCACTGAGGAATGTCATCACATGCATAAGCCAGGACCAAAAAAAAAGAGGCAAATGGAGGGGAAAAAAAACCCAAACCATAACCAATGTGAGAAGGGTGTAGGTAAAATCTTCAAGCAGAATGCAAAGTGCAAATAAACAAGAATAAATTAGTTAGACCCATAGGAAGATGATGACAGTAACATCAGACTGTGAAAGAAGAGGGGAAGATAACCAAAGGTTTCCAAAGAATCAGTTAAGATTGAGAAGATTTGAAGGACTTGCATTAATCCTGAGAGATGAAGCTGCAATCAAGGACTTCTCTTTTAAGAACGATCACTAAAGTTTTGCTTGGAAGTCTGAGAAGCACAAAGTGTTGCCTACCAAGGTGAGCCACACAAAATATGGCATTTGGATTGTAAAATAAATATTCTACATGGGATTACACATGTAGGCTATAAAACTTGTTCTAAAGTGGTTGAAGTGCAGTCATGAACAGGACACAAGATATTGCACAACAGGGCCTGAAACACTAATACAGTTAATAGGATAACAGAATATACAGATGGTCTTAATGACTCAAAGGCCAAAAAAACCCAAACCAAAAAAAAAAGAAAAAAAAATAAGAAGAAGAAAGAAAAGGGAAAAGGAAAAAAAGAGAAGCCACAATATAATAAAACAATCCTGATAGGGATCAAATTATTTGGAAGGTGTTACAGTTTGAAGGAGGAGCTTTATCCTAGTCCCTGACTGCAAGGATAGAAAGTAATAGAACACCATTGGATGCAAAAGGAAAATAATGATAAGGTCTGTATAATTAATTGGATTGCTAATGGGATATAGAGAAGAGGCATAAACAGTTCTTTCTCTTTTTAATTCTGTCGCTTCTGCTTGTTGTTTCTTGTGGCCTTGCCAGGTATCTCTGTTTTGACTACAGTCTGAAGTAACGGGAAGGGGGGAGGGAGTAGGGAAGGAGGTGAACAGTCCCCCAGAATCTGTCCAGGGGGTTCTGAGGAGAATAGAATAGAATAGAATAGAATAGAATAGAATAGAATAGAATAGAATAGAATAGAATAGAATAGAATAGAATAGAATAGAATAGAATAGACCAGGTTGGAAGAGACCTTCAAGATCATCGCGTCCAACCTATCATCCAACACCACCTAATCAACTAAACCATGCAACCAAGCACCCTATCAAGTCTCCTCCAGAACACCTCCAGTGGTGGTGACTCCACCACCTCTGTGTTGCTTATAAATTGTAAATAAATATATATGTATATATATGGTGCATATAGTGTATATTTTGTACATATTCAATGCATTTCACATTTCTGGATTTTAGTAAGATTAGTGCTTGTAAATAGGGCTTCATTGGCTTCCATTCCCAAACTTCCTGTTGTGGCAATTTTATTTTTGGAGGATAGGCCTCCAAATTAGTTGGGGGGTAATTTCAACTCGCCACAGACGGAAAAGTTAAAAATGTTATAGCGGGATATGTAAAAGTGCTATGGAAAGGCTTCAGATCAGGATGGGAACAACTATCCTTTAATATCATCTGACTTTTCTATGAGGACAAAAATGACACAGAACTGACTAATGGAAAGATCATAACAGAACAATTTGGTGCTCTTGAACGTGAAAATAGCAGATTTTTTTTCTCTCAGGTAGTAAAAGTAATTAGTTTGGGGTTTTTGTTAGACTTGCTTTGGTAGGCATATTGTAGAAGAAGTATGGGGGGGAAAGTTTTAAATAATTATGGAAAGATCATGGGCACTTCCAGTTTAAATTAGATGTAGAGACAGACAAAAAGAGACAGTATCACAGTCTCACAGTATAACTTAGGTTGGAAAGGACTTCGAGGATCATCGAGTCCAACCTATCAACACAGACCCCATGACTAGACCATGGCACCAAGTCCCACGTCCAATCTCCTCTTGAACGCCTCCAGGGTCGATGACTTAACCACCTCCCTGGGCAACCTGTTCCAATGATGAATGACTCGCTTGGTGAAGAACTTCCTCCTCACCTCGAGTCTAAACCTCCCCTGGTGCAGCTTGAGACTGTGTCCCCTTGTTCTGGTGCTGGTTGCCTGGGAGAAGAGACCAACCCCCTTCCGGCCACAACCACCCCTCAGGTAGCTGTAGAGGGCAATGAGGTCACCCCTGATCCTCCTCTTCTCCAGGCTAAACAATCCCAGCTCCCTCAGCCTCCTACCATTGTGCCTGCACAATACAAAAGTCATCTCCAATTTACAAATTTTGTGTTTTCTATTTGATGATGATCTCGTGGTGGCAACGAGGATCACAGGAACTGAGGATTAAAATTATCAAAATTATTCCTTGTCACTCATCCTGTTTTTAAAAAGTTGAACCTTGCCATCATCCATTCTTCAAGTCTGGAAGCTCTTCTTTAGCCAGAAGGATGATGTTTGGCCTAATAATTAAATAGAGGGAACCATTCAATGCCTGTGTAATGAACCCTTCTCTGAGAAAGCGACATACACAATAATTCAATAGAAATGTGTATGTCAAGAGCTTCTATTTATTTCATCTAGGCATATTTGGAAATAGTGGGAAACAGACTTATGTATATGAATCCAGATTCAACAGAAGAATATATATATATATATATATAAACTCTGAAATCCTCCTATTTATTTCATCTAGATACATTTGAAAATGATGGGTCACAGACTTACGTAAACGAACCTCAGATCACAGTAAACCAATCTGGATCCAATAGCTGTGACTTTACCTCCATTGCATCACGTTTCACAGAAAGACAAATATCTTTTCCTTCTTAAAATCTATTCTACAGCACATAGGTAACCATTCTTACTTCATCCTGCCTGGATATTGGGTTAATTGGCTTTTCAGCCTGAAGTGCATGCAGCCAGCACAGCCACCAGAGAGTGTATAAAAATCATTTAAACTGAAAGCTATGGTCATGTAAAGGAATTATGGATCTAAAGCTGTTTCTTACAAATTAATTGTGTCCCATCAATGAGAAAGAAAATTTATTCATTTTGGAATTTTTTTTTTTCATTTTGTTAGTTGCAGGGTAAGACTGAAGCAGAGAAACATCTCATTAGATTTCATCAAGTGATGGATTATTTGGGATTCTTCAGCTACCAGAAGAAACCTGAAGAGATCTTTGTTCACCTTTACACACATCAAACCTGAGTTCCCAATGCATATTTAAAGGAAGCAAGATTGCCTTCTGTCATACATTTCTACTTCTACACTCTGAAATGAAAAGCATCTCTATTTGTGTGTGAGTGTGGTTTGTATAACAACTAATAAATCTACAGATTTTTTCTTGTATTTGAAGATCAGTAAGTATCCTTGGATGCATTCAGTTTGTCTGCTAGAGGGTAGAGAGGCTTTGCAGAGAGACCTCGACAGGGCAGAATCCATCGGCATGAGATTGAACACATCCAAGTGCCGGGTTCTGCACATCGGCCACAACAACCCCATGCAGTGCTACAGGCTGGGGTCAGAGTGGCTGGAGAGCAGCTAGGCAGAGAGGGACATTGGGGTGCTGGTTGATGGTCGGATGAACATGAGCCTGCAGTGTGCCCAGGTGGCCAGTGTGGCCAGCAGGAGCAGGGAGGTCATTCTGCCCCTGTACACTGCACTGGTTAGGCCACACCTCGAGTCCTGTGTCCAGTTCTGGGCCCCTCAGTTTAGGAAGGATGTTGACTTGCTGGAACGAGTCCAGAGAAGGGCAACGAAGTTGGTGAGGGGCTTGGAACACAAGCCCTATGAGGAGAGACTGAGGGAGCTGGGGCTGCTTAGCCTGGAGAGGAGGAGACTCAGGGGTGACCTTATTGCTCTCTACAACTACCTGAAGGGGGGTTGTAAACAGGCAGAGGTTGGTCTCTTCTCCCAGGCAGCCAGCACCAGAACAAGAGGACACAGTCTCAGGCTACGCCAGGGGAAGTTCAGGCTGGAGGTCAGGAGGAAGTTTTACACAGAGAGAGTGATTACCCACTGGAATGGGCTGCGCGGGGAGGTGGTGGAGTCGCCGTCACTGGAGGTGTTCAGGAGGAGACTTGACAGGGTGCTTGGTTGCATGGGTTAGTTGATTAGGTGGTGTTGGATGATAGGTTGGACACGATGATCTTGAAGGTCTCTTCCAACCTGCTCTATTCTATTCTATTCTATTCTATTCTATTCTATTCTATTCTATTCTATTCTATTCTATTCTATTCTATTCTATTCTATTCTATTCTATTTTCAGATTAAAAAAGAAAACTGCTAAACTATTAATTCTTTCTATATGATGCAATTAAAAAAAAAAAAAGAAAGAAAGAATAGATCTGTGGTTAGTTTTTTTTTCATTATAATACATTTATTTATTTTCTTCATGTTAAAGGTCATGCTGCACAAACACTATTGCTTTTAATCATTCTGAATGGGCTGTGTGGGATGTTTGCTGACACAGACAGTGTTCTCCTCCTAATTTTAAGCACAACAGATTTCTTAAGCAATCTTTTGTTTTGTCTGCATATTGTCTTGCAAATTCTGTGAGCTGTAAGAGCCAACATTTCAGCATTATAATCTTAAAATTTTAGTTTGTAGCCTTGCTATTGCTGGTGGGGAGATATGGTGGTGGAGAGGGGAGGGCAAAGACTTTGTCTTGTATGTTTCCTTTTTTCCTCTGTTAGGCATTTTAATGCCATCACAACTTGTGTTAGTCAGAACTAAGGATTATCTTCCCTGGGAATGGCTTTTGTGCCCTTTCATTTGATTGGTTTGTATTAGAAATCACCAAGATGCTGCAGTGAATCACTCTGACTCATTACCCTCAACTAATTTGTTAGACTTCTAGCAATTTCCTCTGGCTGCAACTGTGATTTGAAACCTTTTTCATACGGCATTTCAAACATGAATTGACAAAGATTGAAAATCAAAACTAAAATCCATCTGCTTAATGTGGCTAATGTTGTCTTCAATAGAATTACATTGGTGGGTTTCAGGTTATGATATTTTCTGGGTTTTGGAGGTTTTGTTTGTTTGTTTGGTGTTGGTTTTGTTGCTGTTGTTTTTTCATAGAATCATAGAATTGTCAGGTTTGGAGGGGACCTGAAGGATCATCTAATTCCAACCCTCCCACCATGGGCAGAGACACCTCACACTAGATCAGGCTGCCCAGAGCCACATCCAGCATGGCCTTAAAAACCTCCAGGGATGGGGCTTCTACCACCTCCCTGGGCAATCTGTTCCAGGGTCTCACCACCATCATGGTGTTTTGATTTGTTTTTAATTTTTCTTAAATAATAGAATAGAATAGAATAAACCAGGTTGGAAGAGACCTTCAGGATCATCACGTCCAACCTATCACCCAACACCACCTAATCAACTAACCCATGCAACCAAGCACCCTGTCAAGTCTCCTCCTGAACACCTCCAGTGACGGCGACTCCACCACCTCCCCAGGCAGTCCATTCCAGTGGGCAATCACTCTCTCTGTGTAAAACTTCCTCCTGACCTCCAGCCTGAACTTCCCCTGGCACAGCCTGAGATTGTGTCCTCTTGTTCTGGTGCTGGCTGCCTGGGAGAAGAGACCAACCTCTGCCTGTTTACAACCCCCCTTCAGGTAGTTGTAGAGAGCAATATGGTCACCCCTGAGTCTCCTCCTCTCCAGGCTAAGCAGCCCCAGCTCCCTCAGTCTCTCCTCATAGGGCTTGTGTTCCAAGCCCCTCACTAACTTTGTTGCCCTTCTCTGGACTTGTTCCAGCAAGTCAACCTCCTTCCTAAACTGAGGGGCCCAGAACTGGACACAGGACTCGAGGTGTGGCCTAACCAGTGCAGTGTACAGGGGCAGAATGACCTCCCTGCTCCTGCTGGCCACACTGTTCTTAATGCAGGCCAGGATGCCATTGGCCCTCCTGGCCACCTGGGCACACTGCAGGCTCATGTTCATCCGACCATCAACCAGTACCCCCAGGTCCCTCTCTGCCTGGCTGCTCTCCAGCCACTCTGACCCCAGCCTGTAGCACTGTTGTGGCCAATGTGCAGAACCCGGCACTTGGATGTGTTCAATCTCATGCCGTTGGACTCTGCCCATTTGTCCAGCCTGTCGAGGTCTCTCTGCAAAGCCTCTCAACCCTCTAGCAGATCAACTCCTGTCCCCAGCTTGGTGTCATCAGCAAATTTACTGATGATAGACTCAATGCCCTCATCCAGATCATCAATAAAGATGTTAAAGACGATGGGGCCCATTTGATGAGAAAACTATATTAAAAAAAAGAAAGTGCTGTCATCTAAATAAACAATGAAACTGACTTTTCTTTGGTTTATGTTTACTCTTTTGACAGGATTTCTTATGCATTTGGCATAACAGATCAAATGTGCTTTAATTTTTCATCTCTGAAACAGAAAACTTGCATTATAATATCACTTGCTATAAAAAAAATTGTATTCTGCTGGCAGTGGGGTTTACTGAAAGGGCTAATTGCAGGTAACTTGGCAATTATAGAAGTTAAAACTCCAGCCTGGAAGATCTCTGAAAGTCATCCTCTGTGAGTGTGAGTGTCTTTATACGTGTGTAATTTTCAGTGTTTATCTGTAAACAAGAGATTAAAGTTTAGGCCTTCAATATTTCACATCAAATTACAGCATGCATCCCTAAAATGATTAGTCATATTAATCTTTTAAAGCAGTAGCAGAGCTGAAACTAAAAACTCAACTCTGGGTATGAAGCTACAGACATAAACTTATGTAGAGAAGGGTCAGTATGAGTGTCCTCCAGACAATGATTAAATGAGTCATTGTAAAATGCATTCTTTGAATAAAATAGTGGTAATGTAACAAACTCAACAGATTAAGAATTGATATAATTTTCATTATTTTATAAATTTGTGACTTTTATAATTGTTCACCTTTAAGGAAAACTATTTTTTTTTTTAATTGTACAGTTTTTCTCATGGATTATGGAAACTACATTGTACTTGAAGTATACTTAGGATCATAGAATCAACAAGGTTGGAAAAGGCCTCAGAGATTATCAAGTTCAACCTATTACCTAGTGCCTAACACCTCATGACTAACTAAATCATGGCTTCAAGTGCCACATCCAATCCTATTTTGAACACTTCCATGGATAGTGACTCCACCACCTCCCTGGACAGCTGTGACCGGTTGAGCCTATCCCCTTAAGAAAGGGAATATGGTGGACAGAAGTTGGCAAACGAAAAGAAGGATCTAAACTAATTTCATTGGTAGAGTGGGAGGAAGCACCTTCTGAACTGGGAGTGCAGGAGGGTATCCTGAGCATTCCAGCACTTTTCTATCAGTCTTGCTCCCGCTCCTCTGCCGAGCAGCAGCTCTCTGTGCTGGTCTTTTGGCCAAGACTTTGGCCTTGAAACTGATAAGGCCTGTATTAACTGCTTTCCAATTAACACAACTGCTTCTAACCTGTTTTCTCTTTCTCTCTCTTTCTAACATGCTCTGGGGAACAGGGGGAGAGAGGGGGAGAGTGGAGGTGGGGAACTCCCTCAGCAGAGGGGGGAACTCTCATTTCTGTTCTACTCTGCTGTATATCTTTGTATATATTGTAAATATTGTAAATTTGTATATATTTCCCTGCATATCCTACATTGCTTTGTAAATATACAGCTCCACTGCTTTGCTAATTCAGCTGTGAGTTTTTTTTTCCTTTCCCTTCAATTTTCTTTCCCTTTACTTTACAAGGGGGAGGGAGGAGGCTTTTGGGCCTTACCCTTCCAACCCCACGACAACAGCACATTCCAATGGCCAGTTACTCTTTCTGTGAAGAAGTTTCTCTTCCTACTTAATTTATGGCATACTTGAACTACAGTATTTTTAACATATGATACCTTTTCCTGAATCCAATTCAGGATAAATTTATTCCTTATGTTTCAGAATCAATAATAGCCTTTCTAAATTTATGATTAGTTATGGTTAGTGCTACTTAATGTGCTTCTGCAATACAACGAGTAATTTTCTCATCATATTGGAAGGGATCCTCAAAGGTCATCTCTCCTAATCCCCCTGCTGTCAGAAGGGACATCTGCAATTAGATCAGGCTGCCCAAGGTCACATCAAGTCTGATCTTGAATGTCTTCATGGATGGAGCTTCAACCACATCCCTGGGCAGCCTGTTCCAGTATTTCACTACTCTCATTGTAAAGAACTTCCTCTTTACATCCAGCCTAAATCTGCCCCACTACAGTTTCAAATAATTGCCCCTCATTTGACTAGAATCTTATGAAAGTTAATTCTACAGGTTAATGATGCAATATATTACATTGTGTGTACATATACATATTTAGTGTATATATATATTTAGTGTATATATATATATTTAGTGTGTGTATATATATATTTAATGCATTGCTATTTAATTTCAAGGTTTTTATTTTTCTTTCCTGCTGAACCTACCAAACTAAAAAGACATTATTAGTTTCTGAAATCCCTTTCAATAATCAGCAGTAGAACAGTAACAGGCTATATCAGAAGATATTTAAACATCCTGATTTTTAAGCACTTAAATTTGCTTGTTTAGTTGATATTCAATAATATTGAGGAGCTGGTTGGATAGCACATTTTGTTTTTTTCCTGGTGAAAATGTTTCAAACATTGCAGGTGGTCTCATGGTGCTTTCAGATCAAAGTGGTGTGAATGGTATAGAAGAAAATGTTAAATTTATAGTAGTATCTGCAGTAGCCAAAGGGATAGAAAGAGCAACTAACAGAAATAAATTCATAGGGGAGAAAAGCAGAACAAAATTAGGTATAAATCCTTTCTGTCCCAATGGAACTAGGGGCCTGACTCTATTTATATAGATGGATATCTGGGAAAAAAAAATGAGAGAGGTTTTACTCCAAATGATTCTCACTGGAAGACTGAACATATACTTAGATAATGAGATTTTTTTAGAAGAATCTGCTGTAGACCAGCATATCATAAAGTCTTCATCTGAACAAATGGAGAAAGCAGAAGGCATAAGTGCAAAATAGGCTAACATCTGTGGTAGGGGAATAGTAATACAGAGCACTATATATTTAGTACAGAAAAGTGATGTAGCACTTAAAATTCAAAGGCCTTGTGAAAATCAATCTTTTTCTCTCTGTCATACAGATTGCTTATATGATTCTCAATATTTTCTTAATATACTCAACGTCTTAATTTCTTACCTGTGACATAGGGATGCTCTTTCCCTGCAGGCAGAGTGGTCAGATATTGCTATGAAACAAGTCTGAATAAAAAACCATATGCACAGGATTTAGGACAATATCCTAGCCACCATCCTAGCAGCAGTGTATGTTGTATTCATTCAAGTGCTATCCCTTATTCTCAGGCTTGAAATTTCTCCCTGCACCTGTAAGCCTTCCTAACAAATGTTTAGCTGAAACTGCTCAATCCCTGCAAGCACTCTAGTTTGATAAATCGTCATTTCCCTCCAAAAATCTCTCCTCTAGAGTTCCTTAGATGCACATAATGAGGTGTATCAAAACCCACGTATTGATCAAAAGATGATATGTAGCCCAATATAAGTGCTAGAATTTCCCCTCAGTATTTCTGCACAGAAATGAGCTGACTTCCAGCACCCCTGCCACTGCAGGATGAGTTTTATACTGAATCAGGATAGATAGCTGCAGTGAAACAAGGCACAGTTTCGTGACATGCACAAACATGGCAAACATGCAGGTTTCAGACAAGTAAATGCATTTTCACTTCTGAAATGTCAGGTATCATCCTGTGAGAGAGCACAGGAAAAACAATAAATCAGATGTCACTGTATTATCTAGCACTCTGGGAATAGAATAGAATAGAATAGAATAGAATAGAATAGAATAGAATAGAATAGAATAGAATAGAATAGAATAGAATAGACCAGGTTGGAAGAGACCTTCAAGATCATCGCGTCCAACCTATCACCCAACACCACCTAATTAACTAACCCATGTAACCAAGCACCCTGTCAAGTCTCCTCCTGAACACCTCCAGTGACGGCGACTCCACCACCTCCCCGGGCAGTCCATTCCAATGGGCAATCACTCTCTCTGTGTAAAACTTCCTCCTGACCTCCAGCCTGAACTTCCCCTGGCGCAGCCTGAGACTGTGTCCTCTTGTTCTGGTGCTGGCTGCCTGGGAGAAGAGACCAACCTCTGCCTGTTTACAACCCCCCTTCAGGTAGTTGTAGAGAGCAATAAGGTCACCCCTGAGTCTCCTCCTCTCCAGGCTAAGCAGCCCCAGCTCCCTCAGTCTCTCCTCATAGGGCTTGTGTTCCAAGCCTCTCACTAACTTCGTTGCTCTTCTCTGGACTCGTTCCAGCAAGTCAACATCCTTCCTAAACTGAGGGGCCCAGAACTGGACACAGGACTCGAGGTGTGGCCTAACCAGTGCAGTGTACAGGGGCAGAATGACCTCCCTGCTCCTGCTGGCCACACTGTTCCTGATGCAGGCCAGGATGCCATTGGCCCTCCTGGCCACCTGGGCACACTGCAGGCTCATGTTCATCCTCCCATCAACCAGCACCCCCAGGTCCCTCTCTGCCTGGCTGCTCTCCAGCCACTCCGACCCCAGCCTGTAGCACTGCATGGGGTTGTTGTGGCCAATGTGCAGAACCCGGCACTTGGATGTGTTCAATCTCATGCCGTTGGACTCTGCCCATCTGTCCAGCCTGTCGAGGTCTCTCTGCAAAGCCTCTCCACCCTCTAGCAGATCAACTCCTGTCCCCAGCTTGGTGTCATCAGCAAATTTACTGAATGAGACTTTTAAAAATGTTGTGAAAATAAAGTAATTAAAGAGGAGAATTTATCCTTTCTTATTATTTTCCACAGTCTCCAGGTTGTGGAGTCTCCCTCTCCGGTGATATTCAAAATCCTCCTGGATGTGTTCCTGTGTGATCTGCACTAGATGATCCTGCTCTGGCAGGATGATCTTTCAAGGTCCCTTCCAGCCCTCAAACTTCTGTGATTCTGATGCACAGCAGTCTTACAGTTCCTTCAGCCCATATAAACCAGACCTTTCCATGTTCTGTGCAAATATATGTGGCATATTGCATCTGAATATTTTGTCATGAAGCAATTCCAAGATTATTTAATGTCATACAAATTGATAAGCAATTTCCAAGGCTTTTAAAAGAGAATAATAGCTCTAAAGCAGATGGGACAAAAGGGAAAAAAGCATTGCTACCAGGTCAGGTTGATGGGGTGCCTTGCATTCAGGTTTAGACAATGCACCTCAGCACTCTTACTAAATCTTGCTGTAGAGGAAGTGAAAATGTAATGTCTTTATTGGTTATGTCTGAAGCAATTTTTACCTAATGTAATGACATAAATAGATTATTTTGGACAAAACAGACTGAAGACTGATCCAGGCTTTTATGTTTTCTGTGGTTTAAATAGACATTTCTATGTAAATGGAGAAATAATAAACACCAAAAAACCTGGGATGTGGGGGTTTTTTTTGTATCAGCAATCTTGTATGTCTGCAGATGATGTCAACTTTGAATTGCTTCATAGGGTTTTCATTATTTGCTTCATTAAATGAATTCTGATCACTTGAAAAAACAAGTGTTTTTTCATGATAGCTTGGAAACTGAGCCCCTTCACAACATGTCTTTATTCACTAAAAAAAAAAAGACCAAATAGTGTTTGCTACTGCAGAATCTATGCCTTTTTCCAGGGGCATCCTTTGTATCCAAAAGCATCACCCCTAATCCTTCCTCTACTTTACATTTTGGATCTCCAATTAAAACTCTTCTTTGAAGAAACAACCTATTGAATACATTGATTTATACTTTTTACCTGTAAAGGAAAGTTTGTCTGCACTCAGTATGATTATGAAAAGGCCTCTCTCCAATCTGGAATTCAGAAATGCAATAATTTACATTGCTTACTGAGATGCACACTTCCTTTCACTATTTTGAAGTGTTAAGTTGTTTATAACTCAGGCTCAGGGGTGACCTCATTGCCCTCTACAACTACCTGAAAGGTGGTTGTAGCCAGGAAGGAGTTGGTCTCTTCTCCCAGGCAACCAGCACCAGAACAAGGGGACACAGTCTCAAGCTGTGCCAGGGGAGGTTTAGACTCCAGGTGAGGAGGAAGTTCTTCACCAAGCGAGTCATTCATCATTGGAACGGGTTGCCCAGGGAGGTGGTTGAGTCATCGACCCTGGAGGCGTTCAAGGGGAGATTGGACGTGGCACTTGGTGCCATGGTCTAGTCATGGGGTCTGTGTTGATAGGTTGGACTTGATGATCCTCGAGGTCCTTTCCAACCTAAGTGATACTGTGATAATTCCTTAATCAATCATAACTTTAAAGCAGGAGAATATCTGCCCTAAACACTGAAAATATTAAAGGAAAGAAGTTAACTAAATGGAACAGATATGCATTAGGAACTCAGGTTTGACCTCTGTAAAGGTGAACAAAGATCTGTTCATGTTTCTTAAAGTATCTATGCTCCTGTTCAACAATTTTTTTCCAAATAATCTAACACTTGATGAAACCTGAATAGGTGTTTCTCTGTTACAGTCTCATTGTGCAACTAATAAAATGAGAAACAGTCTAAAATGAATAAATTTTCTGTCTCATTGATGGGACACAATTAATTTGTAATAAACAGCTTTTGATCCATAATTCATTTACATGACCATAGCTTTCATTTTAAATGATTTTTATATACTCTCATGTGGCTCTGCTGGCTGCATGCGCTTCAGGAAGTGATCTGAAAAGCCATTTAAGCCAATATCCAGGTAGGATGAAGTAAGAATGGTTACCTGTGTGCTGCAGAATAGATATAAAAAAGGAAAGTATATTTGTCTTTCTGTGAAATGTGATGCAGTGGAGGTAAAGTCACAGCTAATGGATCCAGACTGGTTTACTGTGATCTGAGGTTCATCTACATAGTATCATAGTATCGTAGTATCAGTCAGGGTTGGAAGGGACCACAAGGATCATCTAGTTCCAACCCCCCCTGCCATGGGCAGGGACACCCCACACTAGATCAGGCTGGCCAGAGCCTCATCCAGCTTGGTGACCTGGAGTACTGTGTCCAGTTCTGGAGCCCCTATTAAAAGAGGGATGTGGAGGTGCTGGAACGTGTCCAGAGAAAGGCCACAAGGATGATCAGAGGGCTGGAGCACCTCTCCTATGAGGACAGACTGAAGGAGTTGGGTCTGTTCAGTCTGCAGAAGAGAAGGCTCCAAGGTTCACCTAATTGTGGCCTTCCAGTATCTGAAGGGGGCCTACAGGAAGGCTGGGGAAGGACTTCTCAGGATCTCAGGTAGTGATAGGACTAGGGGGAATGGAATGAAGCTGGAGGTGGGGAGATTCAGGCTGGATGTGAGGAGGAGGTTCTTCACCATGAGAGTGGCGAAACCCTGGAATGGGTTGTCCAGGGAGGTGGTCGAGGCCCCGTCCCTGGAGGTGTTTAAGACCAGGCTAGATGAGGCTCTGGCCAGCCTGATGTAGTGTGGGGTGTCCCTGCCCATGGCAGGGGGGTTGGAACTAGATGATCCTTGTGGTCCCTTCCAACCCTGAATGATACTATGATACTATGATACTATGATACTATGATACCTCCAGGGATGGGGCCTTGACCACCTCCCTGGACAACCCATTCCAGGCTTTCACCACTCTCATGGGGAAGAACCTCCTCCTCACATTGGGCCTGAATCTCCCCACCTCCAGCTTCATTCCATTCCCCCTGGTCCTATCACATAAGTATGTTTCCCACCATTTTCAAATGAAACAGATGAAATAAATAGTACTTTTTTTTTTTTTTAGTATATTCTTGTTTTCTGTATTACAGTTTTTGCTGATAAAGGCAATCCCGACAAAGACTCCAATATCTATTATTTTTTTTTTCCCAGCAGAAACTTTCCTTAGTCTTTGAAAAAAGGAAATGTTATTCATTTCACAAACAGGACACAGATAGATCCCCCAGTACAACCCAGTTCTATTCTGCTTCAGAATAAAGAGAAGTCCTATAGTCTAGAATAGAAGTTATCAAAATATTCTCCTATTGTTTCAAAAAGGAAGACAAGGACTCCAAGTGACCTGTCTTATCGAGAAAGACCACAAGATCAATAGAATCGTGTATCACCACGGTTGGAAGGGACCTCTAAAGATCATCCAGTCCAAACCCCCTGCAGTGACTAGGGACATCCTCAATTAGATCACATCACCCAGAGCCCCTCGAAGCCTCACCTTGAATATCTCCAGGGATGGGGCCTCAACTACATCCCTGGGCAACATGCTGCAATGTTCCACCAACTTCATCATGCAGAACTTGTTCCTAACATTCAATCTAAATCTGCTCTTCTCTCATTTCAAACCATTGCCTTTTGTCCTATCACTACCTTTGTATACAGTCCCTCTGCAGCCTTCTTGCTGGCCCACCTTCTCATGCTGGAAGGTGCCGATTAGATCTCCCTGGAGCTTTCTCTCCTCTAGGCTGAATGACCTCTACTCCCTCAGCCCAAAAGAAGGAAAAATTTAAATAGAGTTTTACTTTCAAGAAGTTGAAAAATTCCTTCTATTTGTTTGTTTCAAATAACAGCACTTACTAAATGCACAATAACAGTTACCGGAGTTTGTAAGTTCATATGCTAATGTATGACATCTCTGCAAGGGTTCAGAGTTATGCTTGTATTTATTTTGTCTGGATAATCCAGTGCCAGACAAGTCCACAATTTCCATAGACAAATATTGCAGCAATTTTATAATAATTCCTATGTAGTTCTAAACATCCTCAAGAAAATGGAACCATAAATCCTCTTCCTCTACTTTAAAATAAAAAGAGAGATTTCTATGGTTTAAAATCTTTGTTTCCCCCCTGTTTATTTATCACAAAAAGAGAATTTTTTGCCTTGCCAGTCAATTCCTTGCTGAAGAAGAGAGGAAGTCCTAACAGCTTGGAAAGCAGATTGTCTTCCTTTTTGTTTATAATTTCTTACAATCAAAACCAGCAATAATGCATCTTCAGCCTGGATAATGCAAGCTCAGGGACTTTAATCTTCTTAGGTTAATTTGCATGATGATCCTCACGAACCATAACAACCATTAAGTTTTTCAGCTGTTGTTGTTTTTATGAACAATAAAAATGGTTTTAAAAAAAGAACAAAAAAGAGAGCATTTTTTCTTAAATTCAACTCTTTACCTGGAGATATAAAGTGCATGAGACAAATTAGAAAGGAAAGGGAGATGTTGTTTTCTCTTTGCTTTCAAATGTGTTGTGTTTTGTATATCATGATTCTATCACGGAATGTCTAATTTAGAGCTTTCTCTCTCCCTCCTCACCTCCACAAAGTTTGCAAAATGAGTAAGCTGCTTGAATTTCTCCTGCCATCAAACTGGAGATGAGGTTTTCATAAATATTTTAGTTAGGATGTCACTGCATTCTTTTTGGAGAGCCTTTCTAATCTGTAACACAAATGAAGTCTTAATTTGCCTTAGTACCAAGTCATCTAGTCCAACCCCCCTGCAAAATAGGACTGCTTAGGACAGGCCACATAGGAACCCATCTCTAGAGGAGATTCCACATCCTCTCTGGGTAGCCTCTTCCAGTGCTCCAGCACTCTGACCAGAACACTTTTTTCTCAAGTTGAGATGGAATTTCCTGTGATTGAGTTCACATCCACTGCCCCTCATCCTACCATTGGGTATCACTGAAAAGAGACTGGCTCCATCCTCCTGGCAGCCACCCTTCAGATATGCTCTAGTCTCTTAATCATCATTGTAGTTCTCTGTTGAAGTCTTCCCAGTATGTCCCTGTGCCTCTTGTACTGGGGAGCGCAGAACTGTGCACAGTATTCCAGATATGGTCTAACCAGGGCTGAGTAGAGGGGGAGAACTTTACTTGACTACTTGACCTTCTAGGATACACTAATATTAATACACTTGAGTATACTACTGACATTCTTGGCCACCAGGGCACATTGCTGTCTTATGGATAACTTATCACCACCAAGGTGATGATCTGGATGAAGGGGTAGAGTCAGTCATCAGCAAGTTTGCAGGTGACACAAAGTTGGGGGCAGATGTTAGTCAGTTAGAGGGTGGAAAGGCTCTGCAGAGGGACCTCGACCGACTGGTCAGATGGACAGAGTCCAATGGGATGGAATTCAACAAGTCCAAGTGCCGAGTGCTGCACTTTGGCTACAGCAATCCCATGCAGAGCTACAGGCTGGGGTCAGAGTGGCTGGAGAGCTCCCAAACAGAGAGGGACCTGGGGGTGCTGATCGACAGCCACCTGAATATGAGCCAGCAGTGTGCCCAGGTGGCCAGGAGGGCCAATGGCATCCTGGCCTGCATTAGGAATAGTGTGGCCAGCAGGAGCAGGGAGGTCATTGTGCCCCTGGACTCTGCTTTGGTTAGGCCGCACCTTGAGTCCTGTGTCCAGCTCTGGGCCCCTCAGTTTAAGAAGGACATCGAAACACTTGAACGTGTCCCAGAGAAGGGCAACAAGGCTGGGGAGAGGCCTTGAACACAAGCCCTATGAGGAGAGGCTGAGGGAGCTGGGATTGTTTATCCTGGAGAAGAGGAGGCTCAGGGGTGACCTCATTGCCCTCTACAACTACCTGAAAGGTGGTTGTAGCCAGGAAGGGGTGGCCTCTTCTCCCAGGCAACCAGCACCAGAACAAGGGGACACAGTCTCAAGCTGCGCCAGGGGAGGTTTAGACTCGAGGTGAGGAGGAAGTTCTTCACCGAGTGAGTCATTCGTCATTGGAACGGGTCCTTTCCAACCTAAGCGATACTGTGATACTGTGATACTGTGAAGGTCCAAGGTCTTGCTCTATGGAGCTACTCTCAGGCAGGCCTAAATAAAATATATAACTAAATATGAGACTACACCTGGAATACTGCATCCAGTTTTGGGCTCCCCAGTTCAAAAAGACAGGGATCTGCTGAAGAGAGTCCAATGGAGAGCCACGAGGATGATTAGGGGACTGGAACATCTCCCCTGTGAAGAGATCTGGGAGACCTGGGAGACCTTGGGCTGTTTAATCTGTTTATCTGAAAAGAAGACTGAGAGGGGATCTCATCAATGTCTCTAAATGTCTGTGAGGGGTGGGTGTTAAGTGGATGGGGTCAATCTCTTTTTGGTGGTGCACAGTAATAAGACAAGGAACAGTGGATGCAAACTTGAACATAGAAGGTTTCACCTCAACATGAGGAGAAGCTTCTTTACAGTAAGGGGGATGGAGCACTAGAGCAGGCTGCCCAGAGAGATTGTGGAGGCTCCTTCTCTGGAGACTTTCAAAACACACCTGGATGCTTTGGAAGGGGGGTTGGACTAGATGATCTCTGAGGGATCCTTCCAACCTCTAACGTTCTATGATTATATGGCATGAATAGAATATATTGTGCATTATGACCAAGCAAATCAAATTGCTTTACCATTAATCACACTCATAAAAGCCTGTATGAGTGACATGTTGGGGGTGAAATTATTTTATTTGATTGTATTACTTGTAGTCAAACAAGTGTTTTGTTCATACTGAATAAGTGCATCCTGCTGTCTGTTTGCCATAGTTTAATTTTAATCAGCATTTTCTCCAGGATATATCCTTGCTATCTAGTTAGGGGTTACCTTCTCTGAGTGCATGAATCACTTTTCTGATACTCTGATTTGGAGTGCAGAGGAAGTTTGTGCCAACCATACAAATAGCATGCTTCCAGTAAAGCTGTCTGGTTCATCAGACTTCATCTGTTATGAAATAATTCTTCTGTTGTAGCTGACAAATACCTGAAGAGAAACTTGTCTCAGGATATAAGTTTTGAAGCTTCACAGGACTTTTCTGACTCTTTTTTTTTCCAAGTTGGGGGAGGTAAGAGTTCAGCTTTCACTTTATTTTTCAGCTTTCAAATATCTCTTTTTTTCTTTTTCCCCCTAAGCTTTAGCTTCCTTAGTTCTGGCTGCACAGCAAGTCAAAAAGACGGGGCCAGCTTTCTCCTTCTGCTTTTGAGTTTTTCCACAGCATGCTCCCCAGATTATTGCAATGCATCACCACTTTTGATAGATACGAGTTCAAGCCCAGGTCAAATGCTCTTTCTATAGGACATCAAAAAATTGCTAATAGAATATGCTGGGAGAAAGTTTGTGTTGGTGCTTTCAAGTGCTGTCTTTGAAAGAAATCATATATGCAGCACCATAGATTTCAAAATAGCTGGGATAGGTCAACTGAGGCAATAGGATTAACTCCACAGTTGTATAAGACTTTGTAGTGCAATTGCTAAAATTCATGTAAATGTCCTTCACTCTTGTTTTATTTATCTTATGGATTTAAATACTGATTTAAATATTTTATTCACTGATTTAAATATTTTAAACTGATCTTTTTGTTTCAAGTCTAAGCCAAATGATCCAACAATTCTTCTCCTTCTTCTGCTTCTCCTTCTTCTCCTACTTTTCTTTCTTCTTCCTCTCCTTCTCCTGCTCCTCCTCCTTCTCCTGCTCCTCCTCCTCTTCCTTCTTCTATTCCTCCTTCTCCTTCTCCTTCTCCTTCTCCTTCTCCTTCTCCTTCTCCTTCTCCTTCTCCTTCTCCTTCTGCTTCTCCTTCTTCTTCTTCTACTTTTCTTTCTTCTTCCTCTCCTTCTCCTCCTGCTCCTCTTCCTTCTCCTGCTCCTCCTCCTCTTCCTTCTTCTATTCCTCCTTCTCCTTCTCCTTCTCCTCTCCTTCTCCTTCTCCTTCTCCTTCTCTCCTTCTCCTTCTCCTTCTCCTTCTCCTTCTCCTTCTCCTTCTCCTTCTCCTTCTCCTTCTCCTTCTCCTTCTCCTTCTCCTT
>NW_027143080.1:85000-87065 GCF_026170545.1 Melanerpes formicivorus | reverse complement strand
TGATTAAGTCCCTGCCCTTTGTACACACCGCCCGTCGCTACTACCGATTGGATGGTTTAGTGAGGTCCTCGGATCGGCCCCGGCGGGGTCGGCCACGGCCCTGCCGGAGCGTCGAGAAGACGGTCGAACTTGACTATCTAGAGGAAGTAAAAGTCGTAACAAGGTTTCCGTAGGTGAACCTGCGGAAGGATCATTACCGAGGGCTGCCGAAGCCGCGCTCCGTGCCGCGCGGCGCGGCGGCGGCTTGGCTTCGAACGCTCCCGCCCGGGCCGTCCGTGAGCCCAAGCGTGTGCGGTGTGAGGGGTGTCGGGGGGAGAAGGGGCGCCTCCGCGCGTGCGGGGACCCCCCGAGCCCCCACCCCACTCCGGGCCACGGCGCCGGGCATGCCTTTCCCGGAGCCCCCTCTGGGGCACCGCGCGCCCGGCAGGCGAGAGGAAAGGGGGGAGTCCCCTTTCGGCGGGCGCGCGGGGATCCGCGGGTCGGGCGACGGCGACGGCCGGCTGGGACCCCATCGGGTCGTTGGGAGCCGGGGGGGGCGCGCTGGGCGGCCACCGCGCGGGCGCCGCGTTGACCTCGGCGTGGCCTGTGCCCCTCCTGCTTCAGTCGTTTCCCGCTGGACGGGCATCGGGCGGCGCCCGAGCGATGCTCCCGGTCCGCGCGGGTGTCGTCGAGCGGGCTCTCCCGGGCCCTCGGCCCGCCCAGCCGCGTCGCCGTCGTCGCCGGCCCTGCGCCGGTCCGCCGCCGGGGCCGCCGTAGCCGGGCGCTCGCCGCGCGGCGAGCGCGCGGCATGGGCGTCCCCAGCCGCGTCCCTCCTCCCCGAGCGCAGCGCCGGCTGACTGAGGGAAACCCCGGGCCTCGGGCCAGGCCAGGGGCGCGGTGGTGGCGGCGGACGTCGGGCGCGGCCCCCGCGGGCGGACGCTCCCCCCGACGGCGGCAGTGGGGGGAGGCACCCCCGCGGGGCCTTAAGTCTGGTTTCCCTCACCCCAGGGTCAGGTACCTAGCGTTCCGCGCCTTCGTCCGCGGCCTTGCCCTACCGCGGAGGAAGCCGGGCGGCGGTTTAAAGACCCGGGCGGCTCGGCGCGCCACCCCCGGATGCGGGGGCGAGCGCTGGGGGCGGGCGGGTGCCTTCAGAGGGGCGGGGGTTGCCCCCGCAATGCCTCTGGCTAGGTCCGCCGTCGTCGCGCTCGTCGTCCTCCGGGGGCCCGCCGGGCCGGGGAGGGGACTCTGCTGCCCCCCCCTCTCTGCGGTCCGAGCGCTCGGCCGGAGAGAGCCCACCGCGCGAGGTCGGCCGTGGTCCGGCCCGCGCCTCGCCTCGCCACGGGCGTCCCCGGCGGCGCGTTGAAGCGCGGGCTTCTCGCGGGCCGGGGCGGCGAGCCCCCGCGGTGGGGGCTGGCCCAGGGCGCTTCGCCCCCGCCGGGGGTTTTGTGCGGGCGCGTTGCCGCGGCTCGGCGGCGGCGCCTCTTGCGGCGCGGGCCGCTGCGGACCTCCCGGTCCCTTTTCCCTTTGCCCAGGCCCCAGAGCGGGGCCCCGGCGAGCTGGCGCCCTCGGCGGTCTCGCGCTGCCGGTTCCCCCCCGTCCGGGGCCGGTTTCGGGTGGCGTGACCGCGTCCGAGCGGCGGCGGGCGTCGCTCGGCGTCTCCGGCTCCGGTCCCTCGCCGGAGGGCACCCTGCCACCGGCTGCGGCTGTCCCGGTCCCGGGCCCTGCCCGCGGGCTTCCCCGTTCGCCTTCCCGGCGCGTGCCGGGTGGGGGACGGGCGGGCAGCCGGGGGCGTCCCACCCCCGGTCTCCGCGTGGAAACGGGGAGAGCGGGGGCCCGCCCCCCGGCTCAGCGCCGTCCGCTGTCCGCCTGGCCGCGGGGCCACGGAAGGGGTCGAGCGAGCGAAGCCGGCGGCGCGGTGGCGCCGGGGGAGGATGGAAGGGGCTCGTGCCGCTGGGGTTTGTCGGTCGGCGGGTGCGCCGCCCGGCGAGGGCCGGCGGGTCGCCGCGGTGGCGTCCCACGTGGGCTCGGGCTTTCCGTCTCGCAAGCCGTTTTCCGTCCCCCGCGGCGGGGGGGGTTCGGTGGCGAG
>NW_027143080.1:77500-80000 GCF_026170545.1 Melanerpes formicivorus | reverse complement strand
GGAGGTGTATGAGGGACCCACCTCCCCGGCTCGTGGAACAGAGACGAGCTGGAGTGAAGATGTGGATTATCCTGAAACCCTGAGTGGCGTAAGTCAGCTCTCATCCCTTACTGGATCGTCCGAGTTGGAGAATACAGCTGACACTTGTCCTGGGACTCCTGTGGTGAGAATGCCAGGTGACCATCTAATATGTCCATGCTGTACCACTCGGGCAGGCAATATGACGAGTTTGATTGACCATCTAAAGAGAGTCCATGGGAAAAAGAAGATCATTTTCCAATGTTCCCGTTGTGGGAAGACAAATGAGAAACATCATAGTATCTCATGCCACATCCCGAAATGCAAAGGAGTTCAAGAGGCTATCCAAACAGAGGGGTTTACCTGTGAAGAATGTAAGAAGTCGTTTAAGACAAAAATTGGCTTGGGACAACATAAAAGATTAGTTCACCCAATTTTGAGAAATAAGGAAAGAATTGAAGCGTCTCGCCCTAAAGAGATCTCCAAACGAGGTGCACATAAGCAAATTTGGTCTGAAGAGGAGACGGAAATTCTAAAAAAACTATGTCAAGAATTTGAAGGGAGGAGAAATATTAACAAATTGATCGCTGAGAAATTGACAACTAAGACAGCAAGACAGATTAGTGATAAAAGAAGACAGTTAAAAGGAACTTTGATGCCGGAAGAAGAGAAAACATCAGAGGAAATTAAGAAATTAAAGGAGGAGATTGAGATCCCGTCATCGGGGGAGGGGGAGTTGTTAACCCACTATAAAAAGACTATTAGAGAAAAAATTGCATCGGGGAAGCTGCCTATTCTTAAAAACATGTATAAAGAAATAATAGAAGGTGAAAAAGACCCATTAAAAATACTTAATGAAGTAGTAAAGGATGAATATTTGTATTTGTTTGACAAAATAGTTGAGCGCAAAACACTAAAGAAGAGCCAATGCAACCCGCAGCAAAAGAAAACAAAGAAGGAATGGATGAAAAGAAGAGCTAAAAAGCGTGGAGAATTTCTTCGTTTTCAACGCCTTTTTCGACTAGATCGAGAAAAGCTGGCTAACATCATTTTGGACGAGAAAGACTCTGCACAATGTACCATTCCCTTGGAAGAAATTAGTAACACCTTTAGATCTAGGTGGGAGTCTCAGAACATATTTCAAGGACTTGGAGCATTTCAATCTATAGGACGGGCAATTAATTCGGCTTTTAAAGAAATGATTACAGAGAAAGAGATCCGTAAGAATATCAAGGAAATGAATAAGAAATCAGCACCTGGTCCTGATGGGATTAACCTGAAGGCCTTACTTAAAATGGACCCAAATTGTGAAGAGATTAAAGAACTGTTTAATTTGTGGCTATTGACTGGTAAGATTCCGGATGTGATGAGAGAATGTCGAACAATTTTAATACCAAAGTCATCAGCGCCCGAACGCCAAAATGACATTAACAACTGGCGGCCAATTACTATTGGTTCCATCATTCTGAGGCTCTACTCTAGAATCTTAACTGCGAGGTTGGCAAAGGCGTGTCCTATTAATCCTAGACAAAGAGGTTTTATTAGATCTTCAGGATGTGCGGAAAATTTAAAATTACTACAATTATTAATTAGGAGTGCAAAAAATCAAAAGAAATCCCTTGGAGTTGTTTTTGTTGATTTGGCTAAAGCTTTTGATTCTGTAAGTCATACTCATATTTTAGAAGTGTTGAAACAGAAGGGTTTGGACGATCATATAATAAGTTTAATTAAGGACTTTTATGAGAACATTTACACTACAATTAAAACTAAGGAAGGGGAGACGGAAGCAATAGGGATAAAAACTGGTGTGAAACAGGGCGACCCCATGTCACCAATTCTATTTAATTTATGTATTGATCCTTTGTTATGCAAATTGGAAGAGTGTGGGGAGGGATTTTCATATGAGAAGGGTAAAATAACTACTTTGGCTTTTGCAGACGATCTGGTGTTGCTAAGTAGCTCTCACGAAGGAATGGAGAAGAATATTAAAATTTTGGAAGCATTTTGTGATTTAACTGGATTAAAAACTCAAGGTGAAAAATGCCATGGTTTTCTTGTACAACCAACTAAAGATTCATATACCATCAATGATTGTCTTCCATGGCTTGTAAGTGGTACTCCTTTAAATATGATCCACCCTGGCCAGTCAGAGAAATATCTTGGCCTTCAAATTGACCCTTGGGTGGGGATAGCTAAGCCTGAATTACAGAAAAAGTTAGAAATTTGGCTCAATCGTATAGAAAGAGCCCCTTTGAAACCATTTCAAAAATTGGATATATTAAAAGTATACACGGTGTCTAGACTGATCTACTTAGCAGACCAGGCGAATGTAAAATCTACTAATTTGGAAGAAATGGATTTAATGATTCGAAATAGGGTAAAAAAAATGGTTACATCTCCCACCTTGTACCTGTGATGGCATCTTGTATTCCAGTTCAAAAGATGGCGGTTTAGGATTAACCCGATTGGCTGGGTTAATCCC
>NW_027143080.1:62500-72500 GCF_026170545.1 Melanerpes formicivorus | reverse complement strand
CCCCCTTCCCGCCGTTGCCTCTTGCCGCTACCCCCCGCCCCCCCCCCCCGCTGCCGGTTTGCGCGGAGCCCCCCCGCCTGCCGTTGCCTCTTGCCGCGGCCGCCACCGCCCCCCCCACACCCCCCGGCCCCCGTTACCGGTTTGCGCGGAGCCCCCCCCTCCCGACGTTGCCTCTTGCCGCTGCTGCCACCCCCAGCTCCCCACACCCCCCGGCTCCCGTTAGCGGTTTGCGCGGAGCCCCCCCTTCCCGCCGTTGCCTCTTGCCGCTACCCCCCGACCCCCCCCCCGCTGCCGGTTTGCGCGGAGCCCCCCCGCCTGCCGTTGCCTCTTGCCGCGGCCGCCACCCGCCCCCCCCACACCCCCCGGCCCCCGTTACCCGGTTTGCGCGGAGCCCCCCCCTCCCGACGTTGCCTCTTGCCGCTGCTGCCACCCCCCAGCTCCCCACACCCCCCGGCTCCCGTTAGCGGTTTGCGCGGAGCCCCCCCTTCCCCCCTTCGCGGGCTGCCGCTTCCCTCCCGGGCTGCCCGGCTGTTCTCTAACCCCTGCGACCGAGGCGGCGCTGTTAGGGCGGCCGTGCCGGTGCCCCTTGCCGCAGCTAGCCTCTCGCCGCTGCCCCCTCCCGTCCGTCGTCCCCCGTCCCCAAAAACTTGCTGCTCTCCACGCTGGAGCCTGCACGGGGGAGGTTGCGCTCCGCTCCTCCGGCCCTAAAGCCGCCCTCGCCCGCCCCCCGGCTTGCCGCTTGGCTCGGCTGCCCGCCCGCCCGCTAATCCCCCCAACGCCCCCCACCCCAAAAACACCCCAGCCCTACCGCATGCCGCTCCCCCTCTCCCCGCTCTCGCTGACCGCTGCCACCCCCCCCCCCCCCGAAACAAACCCCCCAGCCCTACCGCATGCCGCTCCCCCTCTCTCCCTAGCCTGCCCCCCCCGCCGTCGCTTGCTGCCCGCCGCCCGCCGCCGCCGCCGCCGCCGCCCGCCGGGACCCCGCCTCGGTCTGGTGGCGCGCGCATCGGAGAGATCCCCGGCTACCCGTCCGTCCGTCCGTCCCTCCCTCCCGCCCCGCCCCGGGGGAGGGCCCGGGGCAGCGCGGGCAGGCGGGGAGCAAAAAAAGGCGCGGGCGCCAAAAAACGTCGGGGTCCCGGGGTGGCGGAGGGGGGGGGGCGGCGGCGGGGGCGGCGGCGGGTACACGGCGCCGGGTCCAGGGCGCCGGGTCCAGCCCGTCCCGGGGCGGGGACAGGTGGTGCCGTCCGTCCCCGCCCCCGTAACCTGCTCTGAAGCATCCGCTTCCCGCCGCGGTTCGCCCTCCACCCCCCCGCCGCACAACGCAGCTGCCGCTTCCGCCGCCGCCTCTGCCCCCCGCCCCGGGATCAACCACCCGCCGGGTCCAGCCGGTCCCGGTCCCGGGAACCTGCTCCCGGGGCCAGCCGGAGCCACGCCCCCTCCTCTGACGCTTCCAGCTGCCGCCTCCCCTCCCACCCCCCAAACTCACACTGGCCCTCGCCGGCCCGCCCACCCGCCTACCTGCTTGCCCGCCGCCGCTGGGTGGCGTGCCGGACACTCTCGCACACAGGTACACAGACAGGGACACAGGGACACAGGCACTCAGGCACACAGGGACACAGGGACACAGGGACACAAGGACACAGGGACACAGGCACTCAGGCACTCAGGCACTCAGGGACACAGGGACACAGGGACACAGGCACTCAGGCACTCAGGGACACAGGGACACAGGGACACAGGGACACAGGCACTCAGGCACACAGGGACACAGGTGGCGGGCCGGAGGCCTCTCTCCACTGTGTGGCAGGGGTCCAAGAGCCACCCCAGCCCAACCCAGAGGGTCTTTTGCACCTCTCTAGAGGCCACCCAGAGACCCCAGGCCGCAGCAGAAGCCTCCCCCGCATGCTCTGCAGGCTTCCGACCCACCCCAGGCCGCACCAGAAGCCTCCCCCGCAAGCTCTGCAGGCTTCCGACCCACCCCAGGCCGCAGCAGAAGCCTCTCCCGCACGCTCTGCAGGCTTCCGACCCACCCCAGGCCGCAGCAGAAGCCTCTCCCGCACGCTCTGCAGGCTTCTCAGCCACCCCAGGCCGCACCAGAAGCCTCTCCCGCACGCTCTGCAGGCTTCTCAGCCACCCCAGGCCGCACCAGAAGCCTCCCCCGCACGCTCTGCAGGCTTCTCAGCCACCCCAGGCCGCACCAGAAGCCTCCCCCGCACGCTCTTCAGGCTTCTCAGCCACCCCAGGCCGCACCAGAAGCCTCCCCCGCACGCTCTGCAGGCTTCTCAGCCACCCCAGGCCGCACCAGAAGCCTCTCCCGCACGCTCTTCAGGCTTCTCAGCCACCCCAGGCCGCACCAGAAGCCTCCCCCGCACGCTCTGCAGGCTTCTCAGCCACCCCAGGCCGCACCAGAAGCCTCCCCCGCACGCTCTGCAGGCTTCCCCACCCACCCCAGGCCGCAGCAGAAGCCTCTCCCGCACGCCCTGCAGGCTTCTCAGCCACCCCAGGCCGCAGCAGAAGCCTCTCCCGCACGCTCTGCAGGCTTCTCAGCCACCCCAGGCCGCAGCAGAAGCCTCTCCCGCACGCTCTGCAGGCTTCTCAGCCACCCCAGGCCGCAGCAGAAGCCTCCCCCGCACGCTCTGCAGGCTTCTCAGCCACCCCAGGCCGCACCAGAAGCCTCTCCCGCACGCTCTGCAGGCTTCTCAGCCACCCCAGGCCGCAGCAGAAGCCTCTCCCGCACGCTCTGCAGGCTTCTCAGCCACCCCAGGCCGCAGCAGAAGCCTCTCCCCGCACGCTCTGCAGGCTTCTCAGCCACCCCAGGCCCCAACAGAAGCCTCTCCCGCACGCTCTGCAGGCTTCCGACCCACCCCAGGCCGCAGCAGAAGCCTCTCCCGCACGCTCTGCAGGCTTCCGACCCACCCCAGGCCGCACCAGAAGCCTCCCCCGCACGCTCTGCAGGCTTCCGTCCCACCCCAGGCCGCACCAGAAGCCTCCCCCGCACGCTCTGCAGGCTTCCGTCCCACCCCAGGCCGCAGCAGAAGCCTCCCCCGCACGCTCTGCAGGCTTCTCAGCCACCCCAGGCCGCACCAGAAGCCTCCCCCGCACGCTCTGCAGGCTTCTCAGCCACCCCAGGCCGCAGCAGAAGCCTCCCCCGCACGCTCTGCACGCTTCTCAGCCACCCCAGGCCGCAGCAGAAGCCTCCCCCGCACGCTCTGCAGGCTTCTCAGCCACCCCAGGCCCCAACAGAAGCCTCTCCCGCACGCTCTGCAGGCTTCCGACCCACCCCAGGCCGCACCAGAAGCCTCCCCCGCACGCTCTGTAGGCTTCTGACCCACCCCAGGCCCCAACAGAAGCCTCCCCCGCACGCTCTGCAGGCTTCTCAGCCACCCCAGGCCGCAGCAGAAACCTCTCCCGCACGCTCTGCAGGCTTCTCAGCCACCCCAGGCCGCAGCAGAAGCCTCTCCCGCACGCTCTGCAGGCTTCTCAGCCACCCCAGGCCACACCAGAAGCCTCTCCCGCACGCTCTGCAGGCTTCCGACCCACCCCAGGCCGCACCAGAAGCCTCCCCCGCACGCTCTGCAGGCTTCTCCGCCACCACAGGCCGCACCAGAGGATCTTTTGCACCTCTCTGGACGCCACCCAGAGACTCCAGGCCGCACCAGAGGCCCCCCCCCCAACCATTTACAGGCTGCAGTGCCAGCCTAGGCCCCGCTGGCAGCCTCCCTTGTCTGCTTTGGAAGGCCTCCCATCCACTCCAGACCTGCCTGGAGGCCTCCCTCGACTGCTCCCGGGGCCCTCGAAGCCACCCTAGGCCTTTCTGGAGGACCTGCTCGACCGCTCGGGCGGCTTCTGACGCACCCTCGGCCATCCGGCGCCCAGCAGCTCCCAGGGCCAGGCACCGGCCTCCCCCTCCGGCCGCCCCTGGGGCCGGGGGTGGCTCGGACTCGGCGCCCCCAACGTGTCGTCCCGTCCCCCCCCGCCCCGCACCGCCGAACATTCGCTGCAGCCGAGGGCTTGCCGCTCGACGCCTACCCCACCCGCCCAGCCCCCCGCTGCCGCCCGGCGCTGCCCCGGCCGCTGCGCCCCGCCTCTCATCGCTCCCCCCACCCGGCAACCGGCCGCCGGGCACGGCAAGTCCCAGGGCAGGGAACAGGTGCTGCCGGGACCCCGTGCTGGCTGCCGGCTTCCCGGGGCTGCCCCGGGCACGGACAGGTCGCCCCCCCCGCCCCGGCGAATGTTCACCGAACCGGCTGCCGGCTGCCTTCGAGCACCCCCCCGCCCCCCGCCACTATCGTCCCCCCCGCCCCCCCTCCGCCTCCGCTGCCGCTTCTCCCCGCACCGCCTCCACTGCCTCCCCCCGCCGCCGGCGAACGAGTCGCCGGATCCGTAGGGTGCCGGGAGCCCGAACGGCGAGCGGCTCCGGCTGCTGCCGGGACCGCGGGGATTCGAGCCGGTCCGGCCGCGGCCGGGACCCCGTGCCGGAAGCCGGCATCCCGGGACGGCCCCGGGACGGCCCCGGTCGCCGGCCGGGTGACGTTCAGCGAAGCGGCTGCCGCCAGTCTTTGGGCCTCCCCCGTGCCGGGGCCGCGGGGCTTCGAGCCGGTCCGGCCGCGGCCGGGATCCCGGGCCGGACGATGGCTTCCCGGGCCGGTCCCGGTCGCCTCCCGGGTGACGTTCACCGAAGCGGCTGCCGGCTGTCTTCGAGCCCCCCCCCCCCCTCCGCCTCCGCTGCCGCTTCTCCCCGCACCCCCCTCCACTGCCTCCCCCCGCCGCCGGCGAACGAGTCGCCGGATCTGTAGGGTGCCGGGAGCCCGAACGGCGAGCGGCTCCGGCTGCTGCCGGGACCGCGGGGATTCGAGCCGCTCCGGCCGCGGCCGGGACCCCGTGCCGGAAGCCGGCATCCCCGGACGGCCCCGGGACGGCCCCGGTCGCCGGCCGGGTGACGTTCACCGAAGCGGCTGCCGGCTGTCTTCGAGCCCCCCCCCCCCCTCCGCCTCCGCTGCCGCTTCTGCCCGCACCCCCTCCACTACCTCCCCCCGCCGCCGGCGAACGAGTCGGCGGATCCGTAGGGTGCCGGGAGCCCGAACGGCGAGCGGCTCCGGCTGCTGCCGGGACCGCGGGGATTCGAGCCGGTCCGGCCGCGGCCGGGACCCCGTGCCGGAAGCCGGCATCCCGGGACGGCCCCGGGACGGCCCCGGTCGCCGGCCGGGTGACGTTCAGCGAAGCGGCTGCCGCCAGTCTTTGGGCCTCCCCCGTGCCGGGGCCGCGGGGCTTCGAGCCGGTCCGGCCGCGGCCGGGATCCGGGGCCGGACGATGGCTTCCCGGGCCGGTCCCGGTCGCCTCCCGGGTGACGTTCACCGAAGCGGCTGACGGCTGTCTTCGAGCCCCCCCCCCCCTCCGCCTCCGCTGCCGCTTCTGCCCGCACCCCCTCCACTGCCTCCCCCCGCCGCCCGCGAACGAGTCGCCGGATCTGTAGGGTGCCGGGAGCCCGAACGGCGAGCGGCTCCGGCTGCTGCCGGGACCGCGGGGATTCGAGCCGCTCCGGCCGCGGCCGGGACCCCGTGCCGGAAGCCGGCATCCCCGGACGGCCCCGGGACGGCCCCGGTCGCCGGCCGGGTGACGTTCACCGAAGCGGCTGCCGGCTGTCTTCGAGCCCCCCCCCCCTCCGCCTCCGCTGCCGCTTCTGCCCGCACCCCCTCCACTGCCTCCCCCCGCCGCCGGCGAACGAGTCGGCGGATCCGTAGGGTGCCGGGAGCCCGAACGGCGAGCGGCTCCGGCTGCTGCCGGGACCGCGGGGATTCGAGCCGGTCCGGCCGCGGCCGGGACCCCGTGCCGGAAGCCGGCATCCCGGGACGGCCCCGGGACGGCCCCGGTCGCCGGCCGGGTGACGTTCAGCGAAGCGGCTGCCGCCAGTCTTTGGGCCTCCCCCGTGCCGGGGCCGCGGGGCTTCGAGCCGGTCCGGCCGCGGCCGGGATCCGGGGCCGGACGATGGCTTCCCGGGCCGGTCCCGGTCGCCTCCCGGGTGACGTTCACCGAAGCGGCTGACGGCTGTCTTCGAGCCCCCCCCCCCCCTCCGCCTCCGCGGCCGCTTCTGCCCGCACCCCCTCCACTGCCTCCCCCCGCCGCCCGCGAACGAGTCGCCGGATCTGTAGGGTGCCGGGAGCCCGAACGGCGAGCGGCTCCGGCTGCTGCCGGGACCGCGGGGATTCGAGCCGGTCCGGCCGCGGCCGGGACCCCGTGCCGGAAGCCGGCATCCCCGGACGGCCCCGGGACGGCCCCGGTCGCCGGCCGGGTGACGTTCACCGAAGCGGCTGCCGGCTGTCTTCGAGCCCCCCCCCCCCCTCCGCCTCCGCTGCCGCTTCTCCCCGCACCCCCTCCACTGCCTCCCCCCACCGCCGGCGAACGAGTCGGCGGATCCATACCGTCCCGAGAGCCCGAGGCGGCGGCACCCAGTGCGGGTCCGGCCGAGGCCGGGACCCCGTGCCTGTCGCAGGCTTCCCGGGACGGCCCCGGGACGGCCCCGATCGCCTCCTGGGTGACGTTCACCGAAGCGGCTGCCGGCTGTCTTCGAGCCCCCCCCCCCCCTCCGCCTCCGCTGCCGCTTCTGCCCGCACCCCCTCCACTGCCTCCCCCCGCCGCCCGCGAACGAGTCGCCGGATCTGTAGGGTGCCGGGAGCCCGAACGGCGAGCGGCTCCGGCTGCTGCCGGGACCGCGGGGATTCGAGCCGCTCCGGCCGCGGCCGGGACCCCGTGCCGGAAGCCGGCATCCCCGGACGGCCCCGGGACGGCCCCGGTCGCCGGCCGGGTGACGTTCACCGAAGCGGCTGCCGGCTGTCTTCGAGCCCCCCCCCCTCCGCCTCCGCTGCCGCTTCTGCCCGCACCCCCTCCACTGCCTCCCCCCGCCGCCGGCGAACGAGTCGCCGGATCCGTAGGGTGCCGGGAGCCCGAACGGCGAGCGGCTCCGGCTGCTGCCGGGACCGCGGGGATTCGAGCCGGTCCGGCCGCGGCCGGGACCCCGTGCCGGAAGCCGGCATCCCGGGACGGCCCCGGGACGGCCCCGGTCGCCGGCCGGGTGACGTTCAGCGAAGCGGCTGCCGCCAGTCTTTGGGCCTCCCCCGTGCCGGGGCCGCGGGGCTTCGAGCCGGTCCGGCCGCGGCCGGGATCCGGGGCCGGACGATGGCTTCCCGGGCCGGTCCCGGTCGCCTCCCGGGTGACGTTCACCGAAGCGGCTGACGGCTGTCTTCGAGCCCCCCCCCCCCCTCCGCCTCCGCGGCCGCTTCTGCCCGCACCCCCTCCACTGCCTCCCCCCGCCGCCCGCGAACGAGTCGCCGGATCTGTAGGGTGCCGGGAGCCCGAACGGCGAGCGGCTCCGGCTGCTGCCGGGACCGCGGGGATTCGAGCCGCTCCGGCCGCGGCCGGGACCCCCGTGCCGGAAGCCGGCATCCCCGGACGGCCCCGGGACGGCCCCGGTCGCCGGCCGGGTGACGTTCACCGAAGCGGCTGCCGGCTGTCTTCGAGCCCCCCCCCCCCTCCGCCTCCGCTGCCGCTTCTCCCCGCACCCCCTCCACTGCCTCCCCCCGCCGCCGGCGAACGAGTCGGCGGATCCATACCGTCCCGAGAGCCCGAGGGCGGCGGCACCCAGTGCGGGTCCGGCCGAGGCCGGGACCCCGTGCCTGTCGCAGGCTTCCCGGGACGGCCCCGGAACGGCCGCGGTCGCCGGCCGGGTGACGTTCTCCGAAGCGGCTGCCGGCTGTCTTCGAGCCCCCCCCCCCCCTCCGCCTCCGCTGCCGCTTCTGCCCGCACCTCCTTCACTGCCTCCCCCCGCCGCCGGCGAACGAGTCGCCGGATCCGTAGGGTGCCGGGAGCCCGAACGGCGAGCGGCTCCGGCTGCTGCCGGGACCGCGGGGATTCGAGCCGCTCCGGCCGCGGCCGGGACCCCCGTGCCGGAAGCCGGCATCCCGGGACGGCCCCGGGACGGCCCCGGTCGCCGGCCGGGTGACGTTCAGCGAAGCGGCTGCCGCCAGTCTTTGGGCCTCCCCCCGTGCCGGGGCCGCGGGGCTTCGAGTCGGTCCGGCCGCGGCTGGGACCCCGTGCCTGTCGCAGGCTTCCCGGGACGGCCCCGGAACGGCCGCGGTCGCCGGCCGGGTGACGTTCACCGAGGCGACTGCCGGCTGTCTTCGAGCCCCCCCCCCCCTGCCGGAGCCGCGGGGATACGAGCCGGTCCGGCCGCGGCCGGGACCCCCGTGCCGGAAGCCGGCATCCCGGGACGGCCCCGGGACGGCCCCGATCGCCTCCTGGGTGACGTTCACCGAAGCGGCTGCCGGCTGTCTTCGAGCCCCCCCCCCTCCGCCTCCGCTGCCGCTTCTCCCCCGCACCCCCTCCACTGCCTCCCCCCGCCGCCCGCGAACGAGTCGCCGGATCTGTAGGGGGCCGGGAGCCCGAGGCGGCGAGCGGCTCCGGCTGCTGCCGGGACCGCGAGGCTTCGAGCCGGTCCGGCCGCGGCCGGGATCTCGTGCCGAACGTCGTCTTCCCGGGACGGTCCCGGGAGGGCCCCAGTCTCCTCCGGGGTGACGTTCACCGAAGCGGCTGCCGGCTGTCTTCGAGCCCCCACCCCTGCCGTGGCCGCGGGGATTCGCCCCGGTCCGGCAGCTGACGGTTCCCTGTGTCGGACGCCGGCTTGCCGGGACTGCCCCGGGACAGCCCCGGTCGCCTCCCGGGTGACGTTCACCGAAGCTGCTGCCGCCTGTCTTTGTCCCCCCCCCCCGTGCTCTCCCTCAGGCGGGAGGTAGACGTGCTCTCCCTCGGCGAGTAGACGTGCTCTCCCTCGGCGAGTAGACGTGCTCTCCCTCGGCGAGTAGACGTGCTCTCCCTGGGCGAGTAGACGTGCTCTCCCTGGGCGAGTAGACGTGCTCTCCCTGGGCGAGTAGACGTGCTCTCCCTGGGCGAGTAGACGTGCTCTCCCTCGGCGAGTAGACGTGCTCTCCCTCGGCGAGTAGACGTGCTCTCCCTGGGCGAGTAGACGTGCTCTCCCTGGTCGAGTAGACGTGCTCTCCCTGGGCGAGTAGACGTGCTCTCCCTCGGCGAGTAGACGTGCTCTCCCTGGGCGAGTAGACGTGCTCTCCCTGGGCGAGTAGACGTGCTCTCCCTCGGCGAGTAGACGTGCTCTCCCTGGTCGAGTAGACGTGCTCTCCCTGGGCGAGTAGACGTGCTCTCCCTGGGCGAGTAGACGTGCTCTCCCTCGGCGAGTAGACGTGCTCTCCCTGGGCGAGTAGACATGCTCTCCCTCGGCGAGTAGACGTGCTCTCCGCGGAGATCGCGCTTGTCGCCAAGGGGTCGCTGTTGCGCTCTGCCTCCGCCTACGTCATCGTACAAGCCGGCGTGATTTCTGCGACCTGCCGCTGGGCGGAGGTCGGCTGGTTGTGCGCTCGCGGAGCTGACGGCCCTCCAGTTCCGTATATGAGGGAACAAGCGACGCCGAGCACTCCCAGGGCAGCGCTGCCGAGCGGCTGCTCCAAGCCACCCGCCAGGCGGCTGGGCAGGGGTCCGTCTGGCTTCTCGGTGGCTTTCGCCCGGGTCAGAGAGGGGACCCGCGGGGCCGAACAAAGGCGCGGCGGTTTGGAGCGGCCGCTGGCGCACCCTCAGCGGTGTTGGATGGGTTTCGCTCGTCCGTGAGCCGGAGCCCAGCCCGGGCTCGGCAACGAAAGCGGGGAAAAGAAAAAAAGTTGACGAGTGGCTGGCGCCGGCCACTGCCGAAGTGTGGAACCCCCGAAGCGAAGTTTGCCCGGTGGGGCACGGGGGCAGAGAAAGCCGGGGAGACGTGGTGCCGGCGTCGGTCCCACCAAGAATGGAAAGCAAGCCCGTCCAGGCACGGCGAGAGAGAGCCCGGTAAGGGGCAGAGAGAGTTCCCAGCACTGGACCCTCTTCACGGGGGTTCCCCCCCATGGCCAAAGCCGCAGCCCGCGGGGGCACGGCATCTAAGGGAAAAGCCAGCGGCGGTGACTGG
>NW_027143080.1:50000-52500 GCF_026170545.1 Melanerpes formicivorus | reverse complement strand
GATTCCTCCCTCACATTGACTTCACAAAATGGTTCGTCAACTACGTAGCCTTTTTGTCACCATAGGCACCCAGACCAGTCCTGCAGATTGGCTGGAGGTTGCGACCAAACGTGATATGAGACTACCAGACGAGGAGATAGGGGTATGTCTGGCTGGAATAGAGTTCATGAACTCAATGATAGCCAATGACAACACTGCCTACGATCCTATCTGGAATGAGAAACTGATAGTATTGCCGGAGGTGTATGTAGGACCCACTTCTCCAGCTCATGGGAAAGATATCCGAGATGAAAGCACAGAGAGGAGCAGGAACGAGGAGGTGGAGTGTCCTGAAACCCCGAGCTCTATGAGTCAGCTCTCAATACTAACCGCATCGCCCGAGTTGGATAATACAGCTGACATCTGTCCTGGGACCCCCCTGGTGAAGATGCCAGAGGACAACCCGACATGTCCATGCTGTACCACTCGGGCAGGCAATATGACGAGATTGATTGACCATCTAAAGAGAGCCCATGGGAAAAGAAAAATCAATTTCCAGTGTTCCCGCTGTGGGAAGACAAATGAAAAGCATCATAGTATCTCATGCCATCTCCCAAAATGCAAAGGGGTCCAAGAGCCTACCCAGGTAGAAGGGTTTATGTGTGAAGAATGTAAAAAATGTTTTAAAACTAAAATTGGCTTGGGACAACATAAGAGATTAGCTCACCCAGCCCTGAGAAACGCAGAAAGAATTGAAGCATCTCGCCCCAAAGAGACCTCTAAAAGAGGTGCTCACAAGAAAATCTGGTCCCAAGAGGAAACAGAAATATTACAGAAACTGAATCAAGAGTTTGAAGGGAGGAAAAATATTAACAAATTAATTGCTGAAAAATTAACAACTAAAACAGCAAAACAGATCAGTGAAAAGAGAAGACTATTAAGAGAAACTGTGGTGCCAGAAAGAGAGAAAACACAAGAGAGCAAGAACAGGTTAAAAGAGGAGAGGACTGTGATTCCATCTTCTGGTGAAAGGGAGCTGCTAGCCCACTATAAAAAGACTATTAATGAAAAGCTGACATCAGGGAAGCTGCCCATCCTTAAAAATACATATAAACAAATAATTGAAGGCAAAACAGACTCATTAAAATTACTCAATGAGGTAGCTCAGGACCAATATTTGTATTTGTTTGAGAAATCAATTGAACAGAAAGCGCCAAAAAAGAGCCAACGTAAACCTCAGCAGAAGAAACCTCAAAAGGAATGGATGAGAAAAAGAGCCAGAAAGCGTGGAGAATTTCTCCGATTCCAACGCCTCTTCCGCTTAGATCGAGGGAAGTTAGCTAATATGATTCTGGATGAAAAAGACTCTGCGCAATGTGCCATCCCCCTGGAAGAGGTCAGTAACACCTTCAGATCTAGGTGGGAGTCCCAGAACTTATTTCAAGGACTTGGAGCATTCCAGTCTGTGGGGCGGGCGGATAATTCGGCTTTTAAGGAATTGATTACAGAGAAAGAGATCCTTAAGAATATCAAAGACATGAATAAAAAATCAGCACCAGGCCCTGATGGGATCACCCTGAAGGCCCTGCTTAAAATGGATCCAAATTGTGAGGAGATCAAAGAACTATTTAATCTCTGGCTGTTAAGTGGCAAAATTCCAGATGTAATAAGGGGATGCCGAACAATCCTAATACCTAAATCATCAGCGCCCGAACGCCAAAATGATATTAATAACTGGCGGCCAATTACTATTGGTTCCATCATCCTGAGACTCTATTCAAGAATCTTAACTGCGAGGTTGGCAAAGGCGTGTCCCATTAACCCCAGGCAGAGAGGCTTCATTCAATCTTCTGGCTGTGCTGAGAACTTAAAACTATTACAGCTATTAATTAGGAATGCAAAGAAACAAAAGAAACCCCTGGGGGTTGTCTTTGTCGATTTGGCCAAAGCCTTTGATTCAGTGAGCCACACCCACATCCTGGCGGTGCTAAAGCAAAAGGGCCTGGATGACCACATAATAGCATTAATTAAGGACTTTTATCAAAACATCCACACCAGAATCAAAACTAAAGAAGGAGAGTCTGAGTCAATAGGAATCAAAACTGGTGTGAAACAGGGCGATCCCATGTCACCACTCCTCTTTAACCTGTGCATTGACCCTCTGTTATGTAAATTAGAAGAGTGTGGGGAGGGGTTCCAACACGAGAATGGCAAATTAACAGCTCTGGCTTTTGCAGACGACCTGGTCCTGCTGAGTAAGTCCCAATCAGGAATGGAGAAAAATATTGAAATTCTAGAAGCATTTTGTGACTTAACTGGATTAAAAACGCAGGGGGAAAAGTGCCATGGTTTCTTTATTCAACCAACTAAGGACTCTTACACCATCAATGACTGTCCTCCATGGCTTATCAGCGGTACCCCTTTAAACATGATCCACCCGGGTCAGTCAGAGAAATATCTTGGCTTGCAAATCGACCCTTGGGTGGGGATAGTTAAGCCCGAATTACAAAATAAATTAGAA
>NW_027143080.1:37500-45000 GCF_026170545.1 Melanerpes formicivorus | reverse complement strand
TTGCCTCTTGCCGCGGCCGCCACCGCCCCCCCCACACCCCCCGGCCCCCGTTACCGGTTTGCGCGGAGCCCCCCCTCCCGACGTTGCCTCTTGCCGCTGCTGCCACCCCCAGCTCCCCACACCCCCCGGCTCCCGTTAGCGGTTTGCGCGGAGCCCCCCCTTCCCGCCGTTGCCTCTTGCCGCTACCCCCCGACCCCCCCCCCGCTGCCGGTTTGCGCGGAGCCCCCCCGCCTGCCGTTGCCTCTTGCCGCGGCCGCCACCGCCCCCCCCCACACCCCCCGGCCCCCGTTACCGGTTTGCGCGGAGCCCCCCCTCCCGACGTTGCCTCTTGCCGCTGCTGCCACCCCCAGCTCCCCACACCCCCCGGCTCCCGTTAGCGGTTTGCGCGGAGCCCCCCCTTCCCCCCTTCGCGGGCTGCCGCTTCCCTCCCGGGCTGCCCGGCTGTTCTCTAACCCCTGCGACCGAGGCGGCGCTGTTAGGGCGGCCGTGCCGGTGCCCCTTGCCGCAGCTAGCCTCTCGCCGCTGCCCCTCCCGTCCGTCGTCCCCCGTCCCCAAAAACTTGCTGCTCTCCACGCTGGAGCCTGCACGGGGGAGGTTGCGCTCCGCTCCTCCGGCCCTAAAGCCGCCCTCGCCCGCCCCCCGGCTTGCCGCTTGGCTCGGCTGCCCGCCCGCCCGCTAATCCCCCCAACGCCCCCACCCCAAAAACACCCCAGCCCTACCGCATGCCGCTCCCCCTCTCCCCGCTCTCGCTGACCGCTGCCACCCCCCCCCACCCCTCCCCCCCGAAACAAACCCCCCAGCCCTACCGCATGCCGCTCCCCCTCTCTCCCTAGCCTGCCCCCCCCCGCCGTCGCTTGCTGCCGCCGCCGCCGCCGCCGCCGCCGCCGCCGCCGGGACCCGCCTCGGTCTGGTGGCGCGCGCTCGGAGATCCCCGGCTACCCGTCCGTCCGTCCGTCCCTCCCTCCCGCCCCGCCCCGGGGGAGGGCCCGGGGCAGCGCGGGCAGGCGGGGAGCAAAAAAAGGCGCGGGCGCCAAAAAACGTCGGGGTCCCGGGGTGGCGGAGGGGGGCGGCGGCGGGGGCGGCGGCGGGTACACGGCGCCGGGTCCAGGGCGCCGGGTCCAGCCCGTCCCGGGGCGGGGACAGGTGGTGCCGTCCGTCCCCGCCCCCGTAACCTGCTCTGAAGCATCCGCTTCCCGCCGCGGTTCGCCCTCCACCCCCCCGCCGCACACGCAGCTGCCGCTTCCCGCCGCCTCTGCCCCCCGCCCCGGGATCAACCACCCGCCGGGTCCAGCCGGTCCCGGTCCCGGGAACCTGCTCCCGGGGCCAGCCGGAGCCACGCCCCCTCCTCTGACGCTTCCAGCTGCCGCCTCCCCTCCCACCCCCCAAACTCACACTGGCCCTCGCCGGCCCGCCCACCCGCCTACCTGCTTGCCCGCCGCCGCTGGGTGGCGTGCCGGACACTCTCGCACACAGGTACACAGACAGGGACACAGGGACACAGGCACTCAGGCACACAGGGACACAGGGACACAGGGACACAAGGACACAGGGACACAGGCACTCAGGCACTCAGGCACTCAGGGACACAGGGACACAGGGACACAGGCACTCAGGCACTCAGGGACACAGGGACACAGGGACACAGGGACACAGGCACTCAGGCACACAGGGACACAGGTGGCGGGCCGGAGGCCTCTCTCCACTGTGTGGCAGGGGTCCAAGAGCCACCCCAGCCCAACCCAGAGGGTCTTTTGCACCTCTCTAGAGGCCACCCAGAGACCCCAGGCCGCAGCAGAAGCCTCCCCCGCATGCTCTGCAGGCTTCCGACCCACCCCAGGCCGCACCAGAAGCCTCCCCCGCAAGCTCTGCAGGCTTCCGACCCACCCCAGGCCGCAGCAGAAGCCTCTCCCGCACGCTCTGCAGGCTTCCGACCCACCCCAGGCCGCAGCAGAAGCCTCTCCTGCACGCTCTGCAGGCTTCTCAGCCACCCCAGGCCGCACCAGAAGCCTCTCCCGCACGCTCTGCAGGCTTCTCAGCCACCCCAGGCCGCACCAGAAGCCTCCCCCGCACGCTCTGCAGGCTTCTCAGCCACCCCAGGCCGCACCAGAAGCCTCTCCCGCACGCTCTTCAGGCTTCTCAGCCACCCCAGGCCGCACCAGAAGCCTCCCCCGCACGCTCTGCAGGCTTCTCAGCCACCCCAGGCCGCACCAGAAGCCTCTCCCGCACGCTCTTCAGGCTTCTCAGCCACCCCAGGCCGCACCAGAAGCCTCCCCCGCACGCTCTGCAGGCTTCTCAGCCACCCCAGGCCGCACCAGAAGCCTCCCCCGCACGCTCTGCAGGCTTCCCACCCACCCCAGGCCGCAGCAGAAGCCTCTCCCGCACGCCCTGCAGGCTTCTCAGCCACCCCAGGCCGCAGCAGAAGCCTCTCCCGCACGCTCTGCAGGCTTCTCAGCCACCCCAGGCCGCAGCAGAAGCCTCTCCCGCACGCTCTGCAGGCTTCTCAGCCACCCCAGGCCGCAGCAGAAGCCTCCCCCGCACGCTCTGCAGGCTTCTCAGCCACCCCAGGCCGCACCAGAAGCCTCTCCCGCACGCTCTGCAGGCTTCTCAGCCACCCCAGGCCGCAGCAGAAGCCTCTCCCGCACGCTCTGCAGGCTTCTCAGCCACCCCAGGCCGCAGCAGAAGCCTCTCCCGCACGCTCTGCAGGCTTCTCAGCCACCCCAGGCCCCAACAGAAGCCTCTCCCGCACGCTCTGCAGGCTTCCGACCCACCCCAGGCCGCAGCAGAAGCCTCTCCCGCACGCTCTGCAGGCTTCCGACCCACCCCAGGCCGCACCAGAAGCCTCCCCCGCACGCTCTGCAGGCTTCCGTCCCACCCCAGGCCGCACCAGAAGCCTCCCCCGCACGCTCTGCAGGCTTCCGTCCCACCCCAGGCCGCAGCAGAAGCCTCCCCCGCACGCTCTGCAGGCTTCTCAGCCACCCCAGGCCGCACCAGAAGCCTCCCCCGCACGCTCTGCAGGCTTCTCAGCCACCCCAGGCCGCACCAGAAGCCTCCCCCGCACGCTCTGCACGCTTCTCAGCCACCCCAGGCCGCAGCAGAAGCCTCCCCCGCACGCTCTGCAGGCTTCTCAGCCACCCCAGGCCCCAACAGAAGCCTCTCCCGCACGCTCTGCAGGCTTCCGACCCACCCCAGGCCGCACCAGAAGCCTCCCCCGCACGCTCTGTAGGCTTCTGACCCACCCCAGGCCCCAACAGAAGCCTCCCCCGCACGCTCTGCAGGCTTCTCAGCCACCCCAGGCCGCAGCAGAAGCCTCTCCCGCACGCTCTGCAGGCTTCTCAGCCACCCCAGGCCGCAGCAGAAGCCTCTCCCGCACGCTCTGCAGGCTTCTCAGCCACCCCAGGCCGCACCAGAAGCCTCTCCCGCACGCTCTGCAGGCTTCCGACCCACCCCAGGCCGCACCAGAAGCCTCCCCCGCACGCTCTGCAGGCTTCTCCGCCACCACAGGCCGCACCAGAGGATCTTTTGCACCTCTCTGGACGCCACCCAGAGACTCCAGGCCGCACCAGAGGCCCCCCCCCCAACCATTTACAGGCTGCAGTGCCAGCCTAGGCCCCGCTGGCAGCCTCCCTTGTCTGCTTTGGAAGGCCTCCCATCCACTCCAGACCTGCCTGGAGGCCTCCCTCGACTGCTCCTGGGGCCCTCGAAGCCACCCTAGGCCTTTCTGGAGGACCTGCTCGACCGCTCGGGCGGCTTCTGACGCACCCTCGGCCATCCGGCGCCCAGCAGCTCCCAGGGCCAGGCACTGGCCTCCCCCTCCGGCCGCCCCTGGGGCCGGGGGTGGCTCGGACTCGGCGCCCCCAACGTGTCGTCCCGTCCCCCCCCGCCCCGCACCGCCGAACATTCGCTGCAGCCGAGGGCTTGCCGCTCGACGCCTACCCCACCCGCCCAGCCCCCCGCTGCCGCCCGGCGCTGCCCCGGCCGCTGCGCCCCGCCTCTCATCGCTCCCCCCACCCGGCAACCGGCCGCCGGGCACGGCAAGTCCCAGGGCAGGGAACAGGTGCTGCCGGGACCCCGTGCTGGCTGCCGGCTTCCCGGGGCTGCCCCGGGCACGGACAGGTCGCCCCCCCCGCCCCGGCGAATGTTCACCGAACCGGCTGCCGGCTGCCTTCGAGCACCCCCCCGCCCCCCGCCACTATCGTCCCCCCCGCCCCCCCTCCGCCTCCGCTGCCGCTTCTCCCCGCACCGCCTCCACTGCCTCCCCCCGCCGCCGGCGAACGAGTCGCCGGATCCGTAGGGTGCCGGGAGCCCGAACGGCGAGCGGCTCCGGCTGCTGCCGGGACCGCGGGGATTCGAGCCGGTCCGGCCGCGGCCGGGACCCCGTGCCGGAAGCCGGCATCCCGGGACGGCCCCGGGACGGCCCCGGTCGCCGGCCGGGTGACGTTCAGCGAAGCGGCTGCCGCCAGTCTTTGGGCCTCCCCCGTGCCGGGGCCGCGGGGCTTCGAGCCGGTCCGGCCGCGGCCGGGATCCCGGGCCGGACGATGGCTTCCCGGGCCGGTCCCGGTCGCCTCCCGGGTGACGTTCACCGAAGCGGCTGCCGGCTGTCTTCGAGCCCCCCCCCCCCCTCCGCCTCCGCTGCCGCTTCTGCCCGCACCCCCTCCACTACCTCCCCCCGCCGCCGGCGAACGAGTCGGCGGATCCGTAGGGTGCCGGGAGCCCGAACGGCGAGCGGCTCCGGCTGCTGCCGGGACCGCGGGGATTCGAGCCGGTCCGGCCGCGGCCGGGACCCCGTGCCGGAAGCCGGCATCCCGGGACGGCCCCGGGACGGCCCCGGTCGCCGGCCGGGTGACGTTCAGCGAAGCGGCTGCCGCCAGTCTTTGGGCCTCCCCCGTGCCGGGGCCGCGGGGCTTCGAGTCGGTCCGGCCGCGGCTGAGACCCCGTGCCTGTCGCAGGCTTCCCGGGACGGCCCCGGAACGGCCGCGGTCGCCGGCCGGGTGACGTTCACCGAGGCGACTGCCGGCTGTCTTCGAGCCCCCCCCCCCCCTGCCGGAGCCGCGGGGATACGAGCCGGTCCGGCCGCGGCCGGGACCCCGTGCCGGAAGCCGGCATCCCGGGACGGCCCCGGGACGGCCCCGATCGCCTCCTGGGTGACGTTCACCGAAGCGGCTGCCGGCTGTCTTCGAGCCCCCCCCCCCTCCGCCTCCGCTGCCGCTTCTCCCCGCACCCCCTCCACTGCCTCCCCCCGCCGCCCGCGAACGAGTCGCCGGATCTGTAGGGGGCCGGGAGCCCGAGGCGGCGAGCGGCTCCGGCTGCTGCCGGGACCGCGAGGCTTCGAGCCGGTCCGGCCGCGGCCGGGATCTCGTGCCGAACGTCGTCTTCCCGGGACGGTCCCGGGAGGGCCCCAGTCTCCTCCCGGGTGACGTTCACCGAAGCGGCTGCCGGCTGTCTTCGAGCCCCCACCCCTGCCGTGGCCGCGGGGATTCGCCCCGGTCCGGCAGCTGACGGTTCCCTGTGTCGGACGCCGGCTTCCCGGGACTGCCCCGGGACAGCCCCGGTCGCCTCCCGGGTGACGTTCACCGAAGCTGCTGCCGCCTGTCTTTGTCCCCCCCCCCCCGTGCTCTCCCTCAGGCGGGAGGTAGACGTGCTCTCCCTCGGCGAGTAGACGTGCTCTCTCTCGGCGAGTAGACGTGCTCTCCCTCGGCGAGTAGACGTGCTCTCCCTCGGCGAGTAGACGTGCTCTCCCTCGGCGAGTAGACGTGCTCTCCCTGGGCGAGTAGACGTGCTCTCCCTCGGCGAGTAGACGTGCTCTCCCTCGGCGAGTAGACGTGCTCTCCCTGGGCGAGTAGACGTGCTCTCCCTGGGCGAGTAGACGTGCTCTCCCTGGGCGAGTAGACGTGCTCTCCCTCGGCGAGTAGACGTGCTCTCCCTCGGCGAGTAGACGTGCTCTCCCTCGGCGAGTAGACGTGCTCTCCCTCGGCGAGTAGACGTGCTCTCCGCGGAGATCGCGCTTGTCGCCAAGGGGTCGCTGTTGCGCTCTGCCTCCGCCTACGTCATCGTACAAGCCGGCGTGATTTCTGCGACCTGCCGCTGGGCGGAGGTCGGCTGGTTGTGCGCTCGCGGAGCTGACGGCCCTCCAGTTCCGTATATGAGGGAACAAGCGACGCCGAGCACTCCCAGGGCAGCGCTGCCGAGCGGCTGCTCCAAGCCACCCGCCAGGCGGCTGGGCAGGGGTCCGTCTGGCTTCTCGGTGGCTTTCGCCCGGGTCAGAGAGGGGACCCGCGGGGCCGAACAAAGGCGCGGCGGTTTGGAGCGGCCGCTGGCGCACCCTCAGCGGTGTTGGATGGGTTTCGCTCGTCCGTGAGCCGGAGCCCAGCCCGGGCTCGGCAACGAAAGCGGGGAAAAGAAAAAAAGTTGACGAGTGGCTGGCGCCGGCCACTGCCGAAGTGTGGAACCCCCGAAGCGAAGTTTGCCCGGTGGGGCACGGGGGCAGAGAAAGCCGGGGAGACGTGGTGCCGGCGTCGGTCCCACCAAGAATGGAAAGCAAGCCCGTCCAGGCACGGCGAGAGAGAGCCCGGTAAGGGGCAGAGAGAGTTCCCAGCACTGGACCCTCTTCACGGGGGTTCCCCCCCATGGCCAAAGCCGCAGCCCGCGGGGGCACGGCATCTAAGGGAAAAGCCAGCGGCGGTGACTGGCCACTCGTATGCTATGGAGCCCGGCATGGGGGGAGGAGGGCAAGCCGGTGCCCCAGCACGGCTTCCTCCTGGCTCCAGAGGGGCGCCCCGTGATGGAGATGTAACTCGGTGCAGCTTGAGGGAAAATGCAAGCCCACATTTCGGGGAGGCAGAGGTGCCCTGTGAGCCGGTGCGGCCCGGTGCAGCTTGCCCCCCCCCCCCATCTCTGGAGGGCGCCCCGTTTGCTCCTCCGGCGTGTTGCCCGCACGCCGAGCCCCGTGCCTGCTGGCTGCTGCCGAGGGCGGTGGCGGGTGCGCGTGGCTGTGTCTGTCCCAGAAGAGCGAGGCCGTGGGGCCTCCGCTGGCTTCCTTTCCTTCTGTCCTTGTTGATCGATGAGGCCTTTCGGGTCGCGTCGGAAAGGGCCCCCGGCCGGCAGGGCAAGGGCGGTCTTCCTTTCCACTTCGCTTCCCGTCGCGTGTGAGGTGTCGTCCTCGTTCCCCCAGCCCCGAGCGGCTCGAGCGGGGGGGAGCCGTGGCGTTAGCGGCCCGGCGCGTGCCTTGCCGCATCCTCCCCTTTCCACCTCCCCCCCGGCGCTGGGGCAGGGTTCGGGGACCGGTCTACCGCAACCGGCTTTGTGACTGCTGCGTGGCCCCGTGAGTTTTCAGGTGTCCTAAAACGCGTGAGGCGCCGGTGTCGTCCTCGGTTCCGGGTACCCGCGGGTGCCGGCCGCGAGCAGCTGCGTGTGGCGGGGGTTGGCCGAGCTGAGAGCGAGGCGGTGGCGTCGCGAAAGTTAAAAGGGGCTAAAAGCGGCGCCGCGCGCGAGGCCTCACCTGCC
>NW_027143080.1:25000-27500 GCF_026170545.1 Melanerpes formicivorus | reverse complement strand
ACTAAATCAAGAGTTTGAAGGGAGGAAAAATATTAACAAATTGATTGCTGAAAAATTAACAACTAAAACAGCAAAACAGATCAGTGAAAAGAGAAGACTATTAAGAGAAACTGTGGTGCCAGAAAGAGAGAAAACACAAGAGAGCAAGAACAGGTTAAAAGAGGAGAGGACTGTGATTCCATCTTCTGGTGAAAGGGAGCTGCTAGCCCACTATAAAAAGACTATTAATGAAAAGCTGACATCAGGGAAGCTGCCCATCCTTAAAAATACATATAAACAAATAATTGAAGGCAATACAGACTCATTAAAATTACTCAATGAGGTAGCTCAGGACCAATATTTGTATTTGTTTGAGAAATCAATTGAACAGAAAGCGCCAAAAAAGAGCCAACGTAAACCTCAGCAGAAGAAACCTCAAAAGGAGTGGATGAGAAAAAGAGCCAGAAAGCGTGGAGAATTTCTCCGATTCCAACGCCTCTTCCGCTTAGATCGAGGGAAGTTAGCGAATATGATTCTGGATGAAAAAGACTCTGCGCAATGTGCCATCCCCCTGGAAGAGGTCAGTAACACCTTCAGATCTAGGTGGGAGTCTCAGAACTTATTTCAAGGACTTGGAGCATTCCAGTCTGTGGGGCGGGCGGATAATTCGGCTTTTAAGGAATTGATTACAGAGAAAGAGATCCTTAAGAATATCAAAGACATGAATAAAAAATCGGCACCAGGCCCTGATGGGATCACCCTGAAGGCCCTGCTTAAAATGGATCCAAATTGTGAGGAGATCAAAGAACTATTTAATCTCTGGCTGTTAAGTGGTAAAATTCCAGATGTAATAAGGGGATGCCGAACAATCCTAATACCTAAATCATCAGCGCCCGAACGCCAAAATGATATTAATAACTGGCGGCCAATTACTATTGGTTCCATCATCCTGAGACTCTATTCAAGAATCTTAACTGCGAGGTTGGCAAAGGCATGTCCCATTAACCCCAGGCAGAGAGGCTTCATTCAATCTTCTGGCTGTGCTGAGAACTTAAAACTATTACAGCTATTAATTAGGAATGCAAAGAAACAAAAGAAACCCCTGGGGGTTGTCTTTGTCGATTTGGCCAAAGCCTTTGATTCAGTGAGCCACACCCACATCCTGGCGGTGCTAAAGCAAAAGGGCCTGGATGACCACATAATAGCATTAATTAAGGACTTCTATCAAAACATCCACACCAGAATCAAAACTAAAGAAGGAGAGTCTGAGTCAATAGGAATCAAAACTGGTGTGAAACAGGGCGATCCCATGTCACCACTCCTCTTTAACTTGTGCATTGACCCTCTGTTATGTAAATTAGAAGAGTGTGGGGAGGGGTTCCAACACGGGAATGGCAAATTAACAGCTCTGGCTTTTGCAGACGACCTGGTCCTGCTGAGTAAGTCCCAATCAGGAATGGAGAAAAATATTGAAATTCTAGAAGCATTTTGTGACTTAACTGGATTAAAAACGCAGGGGGAAAAGTGCCATGGTTTCTTTATTCAACCAACTAAGGACTCTTATACCATCAATGACTGTCCTCCATGGCTTATCAGCGGTACCCCTTTAAACATGATCCACCCGGGTCAGTCAGAGAAATATCTTGGCTTGCAAATCGACCCTTGGGTGGGGATAGTTAAGCCCGAATTACAAAATAAATTAGAAGTTTGGCTCAATCGCATCGAAAGAGCCCCTTTAAAACCATTTCAAAAATTGGACATGTTAAAAGTGTACACAGTGCCTAGATTGATCTACTTAGCAGACCAGGCAAATGTAAAAGCCACCTATCTGGAAGAAATGGATTTAACAATTCGAAATAGGGTGAAAAAATGGTTACATCTCCCAGTTTGTACCTGTGATGGCATCTTGTATTCCAGCACTAAAGATGGAGGCTTAGGCTTAGCCCGATTGGCTGGGTTAATCCCTAGTATCCAAGCTAGACGATTACACAGATTGGCAAATTCATCAGATGAAGCAGTTAAAACTGTAGTTAAAAATAATGATATTGATAAAGATTATGAAAAATTGTGGATATCAGCAGGGGGAGACAAAGAGAAAATACCATCAATATATAACCCCCAGACAATAATGGTAACTGAATATGGGGGACGGGAGGAATTATCGGAATGGGAAAAACCCGCCCCAAAGAAAATCTTTCCCAAACCTTGCAATTGGAGGAAAAATGAGTTCACAAAATGGACAGCATTGATGTCCCAGGGCATAGGAACTGCAAACTTTGAGAATGATTCCACCAGTAACAATTGGCTTGTGAATTACAAGAACATCCCTTATAGAAAATTAATAACAGCTTTACAATTGAGAGCAAATGTATATCCAACTAGAGAGTTCTTAGCGAGGGGTAGAAATCAGGACCAAAATACAAAATGCCGTCACTGCCAGGCTGAAAATGAGTCAGCTGCTCATATAATTGGGTACTGTCCTGCCGTTCAGGAGGCCAGAATTAGCAGACATAATTATATT
>NW_027143080.1:10000-20000 GCF_026170545.1 Melanerpes formicivorus | reverse complement strand
CCGTAACCTGCTCTGAAGCATCCGCTTCCCGCCGCGGTTCACCCTCCACCCCCCCCGCCGCACACGCAGCTGCCGCTTCCCGCCGCCTCTGCCCCCCGCCCCGGGATCAACCACCCGCCGGGTCCAGCCGGTCCCGGTCCCGGGAACCTGCTCCCGGGGCCAGCCGGAGCCACGCCCCCTCCTCTGACGCTTCCAGCTGCCGCCTCCCCTCCCACCCCCCAAACTCACACTGGCCCTCGCCGGCCCGCCCACCCGCCTACCTGCTTGCCCGCCGCCGCTGGGTGGCGTGCCGGACACTCTCGCACACAGGTACACAGACAGGGACACAGGGACACAGGCACTCAGGCACACAGGGACACAGGGACACAGGGACACAAGGACACAGGGACACAGGCACTCAGGCACTCAGGCACTCAGGGACACAGGGACACAGGGACACAGGCACTCAGGCACTCAGGGACACAGGGACACAGGGACACAGGGACACAGGGACACAGGGACACAGGCACTCAGGCACACAGGGACACAGGTGGCGGGCCGGAGGCCTCTCTCCACTGTGTGGCAGGGGTCCAAGAGCCACCCCAGCCCAACCCAGAGGGTCTTTTGCACCTCTCTAGAGGCCACCCAGAGACCCCAGGCCGCAGCAGAAGCCTCCCCCGCATGCTCTGCAGGCTTCCGACCCACCCCAGGCCGCACCAGAAGCCTCCCCCGCAAGCTCTGCAGGCTTCCGACCCACCCCAGGCCGCAGCAGAAGCCTCTCCCGCACGCTCTGCAGGCTTCTCAGCCACCCCAGGCCGCAGCAGAAGCCTCTCCCGCACGCTCTGCAGGCTTCTCAGCCACCCCAGGCCGCACCAGAAGCCTCCCCCGCACGCTCTGCAGGCTTCTCAGCCACCCCAGGCCGCACCAGAAGCCTCTCCCGCACGCTCTTCAGGCTTCTCAGCCACCCCAGGCCGCACCAGAAGCCTCCCCCGCACGCTCTGCAGGCTTCTCAGCCACCCCAGGCCGCACCAGAAGCCTCCCCCGCACGCTCTGCAGGCTTCTCAGCCACCCCAGGCCGCACCAGAAGCCTCCCCCGCACGCTCTGCAGGCTTCCCACCCACCCCAGGCCGCAGCAGAAGCCTCTCCCGCACGCCCTGCAGGCTTCTCAGCCACCCCAGGCCGCAGCAGAAGCCTCTCCCGCACGCTCTGCAGGCTTCTCAGCCACCCCAGGCCGCAGCAGAAGCCTCTCCCGCACGCTCTGCAGGCTTCTCAGCCACCCCAGGCCGCACCAGAAGCCTCTCCCGCACGCTCTGCAGGCTTCTCAGCCACCCCAGGCCGCACCAGAAGCCTCTCCCGCACGCTCTGCAGGCTTCTCAGCCACCCCAGGCCGCACCAGAAGCCTCTCCCGCACGCTCTGCAGGCTTCTCAGCCACCCCAGGCCGCAGCAGAAGCCTCTCCCGCACGCTCTGCAGGCTTCTCAGCCACCCCAGGCCCCAACAGAAGCCTCTCCCGCACGCTCTGCAGGCTTCCGACCCACCCCAGGCCGCAGCAGAAGCCTCTCCCGCACGCTCTGCAGGCTTCCGTCCCACCCCAGGCCGCAGCAGAAGCCTCCCCCGCACGCTCTGCAGGCTTCTCAGCCACCCCAGGCCGCACCAGAAGCCTCCCCCGCACGCTCTGCAGGCTTCTCAGCCACCCCAGGCCGCAGCAGAAGCCTCCCCCGCACGCTCTGCAGGCTTCTCAGCCACCCCAGGCCGCAGCAGAAGCCTCCCCCGCACGCTCTGCAGGCTTCTCAGCCACCCCAGGCCGCAGCAGAAGCCTCTCCCGCACGCTCTGCAGGCTTCTCAGCCACCCCAGGCCCCAACAGAAGCCTCTCCCGCACGCTCTGCAGGCTTCCGACCCACCCCAGGCCGCAGCAGAAGCCTCTCCCGCACGCTCTGCAGGCTTCCGTCCCACCCCAGGCCGCAGCAGAAGCCTCCCCCGCACGCTCTGCAGGCTTCTCAGCCACCCCAGGCCGCACCAGAAGCCTCCCCCGCACGCTCTGCAGGCTTCTCAGCCACCCCAGGCCGCAGCAGAAGCCTCCCCCGCACGCTCTGCAGGCTTCTCAGCCACCCCAGGCCGCAGCAGAAGCCTCCCCCGCACGCTCTGCAGGCTTCTCAGCCACCCCAGGCCCCAACAGAAGCCTCTCCCGCACGCTCTGCAGGCCTCCGACCCACCCCAGGCCGCACCAGAAGCCTCCCCCGCACGCTCTGTAGGCTTCTGACCCACCCCAGGCCCCAACAGAAGCCTCCCCCGCACGCTCTGCAGGCTTCTCAGCCACCCCAGGCCGCAGCAGAAGCCTCTCCCGCACGCTCTGCAGGCTTCTCAGCCATCCCAGGCCGCAGCAGAAGCCTCTCCCGCACGCTCTGCAGGCTTCTCAGCCACCCCAGGCCGCAGCAGAAGCCTCTCCCGCACGCTCTGCAGGCTTCTCAGCCACCCCAGGCCGCACCAGAAGCCTCTCCCGCACGCTCTGCAGGCTTCCGACCCACCCCAGGCCGCACCAGAAGCCTCCCCCGCACGCTCTGCAGGCTTCTCCGCCACCACAGGCCGCACCAGAGGATCTTTTGCACCTCTCTGGACGCCACCCAGAGACTCCAGGCCGCACCAGAGGCCCCCCCCCCAACCATTTACAGGCTGCAGTGCCAGCCTAGGCCCCGCTGGCAGCCTCCCTTGTCTGCTTTGGAAGGCCTCCCATCCACTCCAGACCTGCCTGGAGGCCTCCCTCGACTGCTCCCGGGGCCCTCGAAGCCACCCTAGGCCTTTCTGGAGGACCTGCTCGACCGCTCGGGCGGCTTCTGACGCACCCTCGGCCATCCGGCGCCCAGCAGCTCCCAGGGCCAGGCACCGGCCTCCCCCTCCGGCCGCCCCTGGGGCCGGGGGTGGCTCGGACTCGGCGCCCCCAACGTGTCGTCCCGTCCCCCCCCCGCCCCGCACCGCCGAACATTCGCTGCAGCCGAGGGCTTGCCGCTCGACGCCTACCCCACCCGCCCAGCCCCCCGCTGCGGCCCGGCGCTGCCCCGGCCGCTGCGCCCCGCCTCTCCTCGCTCCCCCCACCCGGCAACCGGCCGCCGGGCACGGCAAGTCCCAGGGCAGGGAACAGGTGCTGCCGGGACCCCGTGCTGGCTGCCGGCTTCCCGGGGCTGCCCCGGGCACGGACAGGTCGCCCCCCCCGCCCCGGCGAATGTTCACCGAACCGGCTGCCGGCTGCCTTCGAGCACCCCCCCGCCCCCCCGCCACTATCGTCCCCCCCGCCCCCCCTCCGCCTCCGCTGCCGCTTCTCCCCGCACCGCCTCCACTGCCTCCCCCCGCCGCCAGCGAACGAGTCGCCGGATCCGTAGGGTGCCGGGAGCCCGAACGGCGAGCGGCTCCGGCTGCTGCCGGGACCGCGGGGCTTCGAGCCGGTCCGGCCGCGGCCGGGATCCGGGGCCGGACGATGGCTTCCCGGGCCGGTCCCGGTCGCCTCCCGGGTGACGTTCACCGAAGCGGCTGACGGCTGTCTTCGAGCCCCCCCCCCCCCTCCGCCTCCGCGGCCGCTTCTGCCCGCACCCCCTCCACTGCCTCCCCCCGCCGCCCGCGAACGAGTCGCCGGATCTGTAGGGTGCCGGGAGCACGAACGGCGAGCGGCTCCGGCTGCTGCCGGGACCGCGGGGATTCGAGCCGGTCCGGCCGCGGCCGGGACCCCGTGCCGGAAGCCGGCATCCCGGGACGGCCCCGGGACGGCCCCGGTCGCCGGCCGGGTGACGTTCAGCGAAGCGGCTGCCGGCTGTCTTCGAGCCCCCCCCCCTCCGCCTCCGCTGCCGCTTCTGCCCGCACCCCCTCCACTGCCTCCCCCCGCCGCCGGCGAACGAGTCGGCGGATCCGTAGGGTGCCGGGAGCCCGAACGGCGAGCGGCTCCGGCTGCTGCCGGGACCGCGGGGATTCGAGCCGCTCCGGCCGCGGCCGGGACCCCGTGCCGGAAGCCGGCATCCCGGGACGGCCCCGGGACGGCCCCGGTCGCCGGCCGGGTGACGTTCAGCGAAGCGGCTGCCGCCAGTCTTTGGGCCTCCCCCGTGCCGGGGCCGCGGGGATTCGAGCCGGTCCGGCCGCGGCCGGGATCCCGGGCCGGACGATGGCTTCCCGGGCCGGTCCCGGTCGCCTCCCGGGTGACGTTCACCGAAGCGGCTGCCGGCTGTCTTCGAGCCCCCCCCCCCCCTCCGCCTCCGCTGCCGCTTCTGCCCGCACCCCCTCCACTGCCTCCCCCCGCCGCCCGCGAACGAGTCGCCGGATCTGTAGGGTGCCGGGAGCCCGAACGGCGAGCGGCTCCGGCTGCTGCCGGGACCGCGGGGATTCGAGCCGGTCCGGCCGCGGCCGGGACCCCGTGCCGGAAGCCGGCATCCCCGGACAGCCCCGGGACGGCCCCGGTCGCCGGCCGGGTGACGTTCACCGAAGCGGCTGCCGGCTGTCTTCGAGCCCCCCCCCCCTCCGCCTCCGCTGCCGCTTCTGCCCGCACCCCCTCCACTGCCTCCCCCCGCCGCCCGCGAACGAGTCGCCGGATCTGTAGGGTGCCGGGAGCCCGAACGGCGAGCGGCTCCGGCTGCTGCCGGGACCGCGGGGATTCGAGCCGGTCCGGCCGCGGCCGGGACCCCGTGCCGGAAGCCGGCATCCCGGGACGGCCCCGGGACGGCCCCGGTCGCCGGCCGGGTGACGTTCAGCGAAGCGGCTGCCGCCAGTCTTTGGGCCTCCCCCGTGCCGGGGCCGCGGGGCTTCGAGCCGGTCCGGCCGCGGCCGGGATCCGGGGCCGGACGATGGCTTCCCGGGCCGGTCCCGGTCGCCTCCCGGGTGACGTTCACCGAAGCGGCTGACGGCTGTCTTCGAGCCCCCCCCCCCCCTCCGCCTCCGCTGCCGCTTCTGCCCGCACCCCCTCCACTGCCTCCCCCCGCCGCCCGCGAACGAGTCGCCGGATCTGTAGGGTGCCGGGAGCCCGAACGGCGAGCGGCTCCGGCTGCTGCCGGGACCGCGGGGATTCGAGCCGCTCCGGCCGCGGCCGGGACCCCCGTGCCGGAAGCCGGCATCCCGGGACGGCCCCGGGACGGCCCCGGTCGCCGGCCGGGTGACGTTCAGCGAAGCGGCTGCCGCCAGTCTTTGGGCCTCCCCCGTGCCGGGGCCGCGGGGATTCGAGCCGGTCCGGCCGCGGCCGGGATCCCGGGCCGGACGATGGCTTCCCGGGCCGGTCCCGGTCGCCTCCCGGGTGACGTTCACCGAAGCGGCTGACGGCTGTCTTCGAGCCCCCCCCCCCCCTCCGCCTCCGTGGCCGCTTCTGCCCGCACCCCCTCCACTGCCTCCCCCCGCCGCCCGCGAACGAGTCGCCGGATCTGTAGGGTGCCGGGAGCCCGAACGGCGAGCGGCTCCGGCTGCTGCCGGGACCGCGGGGATTCGAGCCGGTCCGGCCGCGGCCGGGACCCCGTGCCGGAAGCCGGCATCCCCGGACAGCCCCGGGACGGCCCCGGTCGCCGGCCGGGTGACGTTCACCGAAGCGGCTGCCGGCTGTCTTCGAGCCCCCCCCCCCCTCCGCCTCCGCTGCCGCTTCTGCCCGCACCCCCTCCACTGCCTCCCCCCGCCGCCGGCGAACGAGTCGGCGGATCCGTAGGGTGCCGGGAGCCCGAACGGCGAGCGGCTCCGGCTGCTGCCGGGACCGCGGGGATTCGAGCCGGTCCGGCCGCGGCCGGGACCCCCGTGCCGGAAGCCGGCATCCCGGGACGGCCCCGGGACGGCCCCGGTCGCCGGCCGGGTGACGTTCAGCGAAGCGGCTGCCGCCAGTCTTTGGGCCTCCCCCGTGCCGGGGCCGCGGGGCTTCGAGCCGGTCCGGCCGCGGCCGGGATCCGGGGCCGGACGATGGCTTCCCGGGCCGGTCCCGGTCGCCTCCCGGGTGACGTTCACCGAAGCGGCTGACGGCTGTCTTCGAGCCCCCCCCCCCCCTCCGCCTCCGCGGCCGCTTCTGCCCGCACCCCCTCCACTGCCTCCCCCCGCCGCCCGCGAACGAGTCGCCGGATCTGTAGGGTGCCGGGAGCCCGAACGGCGAGCGGCTCCGGCTGCTGCCGGGACCGCGGGGATTCGAGCCGGTCCGGCCGCGGCCGGGACCCCGTGCCGGAAGCCGGCATCCCCGGACAGCCCCGGGACGGCCCCGGTCGCCGGCCGGGTGACGTTCACCGAAGCGGCTGCCGGCTGTCTTCGAGCCACCCCCCCCTCCGCCTCCGCTGCCGCTTCTGCCCGCACCCCCTCCACTGCCTCCCCCCGCCGCCGGCGAACGAGTCGGCGGATCCGTAGGGTGCCGGGAGCCCGAACGGCGAGCGGCTCCGGCTGCTGCCGGGACCGCGGGGCTTCGAGCCGCTCCGGCCGCGGCCGGGACCCCGTGCCGGAAGCCGGCATCCCGGGACGGCCCCGGGACGGCCCCGGTCGCCGGCCGGGTGACGTTCACCGAAGCGGCTGCCGGCTGTCTTCGAGCCCCCCCCCCCCTCCGCCTCCGCTGCCGCTTCTCCCCGCACCCCCTCCACTGCCTCCCCCCGCCGCCGGCGAACGAGTAGGCGGATCCATACCGTCCCGAGAGCCCGAGGCGGCGGCACCCAGTGCGGGTCCGGCCGAGGCCGGGACCCCGTGCCTGTCGCAGGCTTCCCGGGACGGCCCCGGAACGGCCGCGGTCGCCGGCCGGGTGACGTTCTCCGAAGCGGCTGCCGGCTGTCTTCGAGCCCCCCCCCCCCCTCCGCCTCCGCTGCCGCTTCTGCCCGCACCTCCTTCACTGCCTCCCCCCGCCGCCGGCGAACGAGTCGGCGGATCCGTAGGGTGCCGGGAGCCCGAACGGCGAGCGGCTCCGGCTGCTGCCGGGACCGCGGGGATTCGAGCCGCTCCGGCCGCGGCCGGGACCCCGTGCCGGATGCCGGCATCCCGGGACGGCCCCGGGACGGCCCCGGTCGCCGGCCGGGTGACGTTCAGCGAAGCGGCTGCCGCCAGTCTTTGGGCCTCCCCCGTGCCGGGGCCGCGGGGCTTCGAGTCGGTCCGGCCGCGGCTGGGACCCCGTGCCTGTCGCAGGCTTCCCGGGACGGCCCCGGAACGGCCGCGGTCGCCGGCCGGGTGACGTTCACCGAGGCGACTGCCGGCTGTCTTCGAGCCCCCCCCCCCCCTGCCGGAGCCGCGGGGATACGAGCCGGTCCGGCCGCGGCCGGGACCCCGTGCCGGAAGCCGGCATCCCGGGACGGCCCCGGGACGGCCCCGATCGCCTCCTGGGTGACGTTCACCGAAGCGGCTGCCGGCTGTCTTCGAGCCCCCCCCCCCTCCGCCTCCGCTGCCGCTTCTCCCCGCACCCCCTCCACTGCCTCCCCCCGCCGCCCGCGAACGAGTCGCCGGATCTGTAGGGGGCCGGGAGCCCGAGGCGGCGAGCGGCTCCGGCTGCTGCCGGGACCGCGAGGCTTCGAGCCGGTCCGGCCGCGGCCGGGATCTCGTGCCGAACGTCGTCTTCCCGGGACGGTCCCGGGAGGGCCCCAGTCTCCTCCCGGGTGACGTTCACCGAAGCGGCTGCCGGCTGTCTTCGAGCCCCCACCCCTGCCGTGGCCGCGGGGATTCGCCCCGGTCCGGCAGCTGACGGTTCCCTGTGTCGGACGCCGGCTTCCCGGGACTGCCCCGGGACAGCCCCGGTCGCCTCCCGGGTGACGTTCACCGAAGCTGCTGCCGCCTGTCTTTGTCCCCCCCCCCCGTGCTCTCCCTCAGGCGGGAGGTAGACGTGCTCTCCCTCGGCGAGTAGACGTGCTCTCTCTCGGCGAGTAGACGTGCTCTCCCTCGGCGAGTAGACGTGCTCTCCCTCGGCGAGTAGACGTGCTCTCCCTCGGCGAGTAGACGTGCTCTCCCTGGGCGAGTAGACGTGCTCTCCCTGGGCGAGTAGACGTGCTCTCCCTCGGCGAGTAGACGTGCTCTCCCTCGGCGAGTAGACGTGCTCTCCCTGGGCGAGTAGACGTGCTCTCCCTGGGCGAGTAGACGTGCTCTCCCTGGGCGAGTAGACGTGCTCTCCCTGGGCGAGTAGACGTGCTCTCCCTGGGCGAGTAGACGTGCTCTCCCTGGGCGAGTAGACGTGCTCTCCCTGGGCGAGTAGACGTGCTCTCCCTGGGCGAGTAGACGTGCTCTCCCTGGGCGAGTAGACGTGCTCTCCCTGGGCGAGTAGACGTGCTCTCCCTCGGCGAGTAGACGTGCTCTCCCTCGGCGAGTAGACGTGCTCTCCCTCGGCGAGTAGACGTGCTCTCCGCGGAGATCGCGCTTGTCGCCAAGGGGTCGCTGTTGCGCTCTGCCTCCGCCTACGTCATCGTACAAGCCGGCGTGATTTCTGCGACCTGCCGCTGGGCGGAGGTCGGCTGGTTGTGCGCTCGCGGAGCTGACGGCCCTCCAGTTCCGTATATGAGGGAACAAGCGACGCCGAGCACTCCCAGGGCAGCGCTGCCGAGCGGCTGCTCCAAGCCACCCGCCAGGCGGCTGGGTAGGGGTCCGTCTGGCTTCTCGGTGGCTTTCGCCCGGGTCAGAGAGGGGACCCGCGGGGCCGAACAAAGCGCGGCGGTTTGGAGCGGCCGCTGGCGCACCCTCAGCGGTGTTGGATGGGTTTCGCTCGTCCGTGAGCCGGAGCCCAGCCCGGGCTCGGCAACGAAAGCGGGGAAAAGAAAAAAAGTTGACGAGTGGCTGGCGCCGGCCACTGCCGAAGTGTGGAACCCCCGAAGCGAAGTTTGCCCGGTGGGGCACGGGGGCAGAGAAAGCCGGGGAGACGTGGTGCCGGCGTCGGTCCCACCAAGAATGGAAAGCAAGCCCGTCCAGGCACGGCGAGAGAGAGCCCGGTAAGGGGCAGAGAGAGTTCCCAGCACTGGACCCTCTTCACGGGGGTTCCCCCCCATGGCCAAAGCCGCAGCCCGCGGGGGCACGGCATCTAAGGGAAAAGCCAGCGGCGGTGACTGGCCACTCGTATGCTATGGAGCCCGGCATGGGGGGAGGAGGGCAAGCCGGTGCCCCAGCACGGCTTCCTCCTGGCTCCAGAGGGGCGCCCCGTGATGGAGATGTAACTCGGTGCAGCTTGAGGGAAAATGCAAGCCCACATTTCGGGGAGGCAGAGGTGCCCTGTGAGCCGGTGCGGCCCGGTGCAGCTTGCCCCCCCCCCCATCTCTGGAGGGCGCCCCGTTTGCTCCTCCGGCGTGTTGCCCGCACGCCGAGCCCCGTGCCTGCTGGCTGCTGCCGAGGGCGGTGGCGGGTGCGCGTGGCTGTGTCTGTCCCAGAAGAGCGAGGCCGTGGGGCCTCCGCTGGCTTCCTTTCCTTCTGTCCTTGTTGATCGATGAGGCCTTTCGGGTCGCGTCGGAAAGGGCCCCCGGCCGGCAGGGCAAGGGCGGTCTTCCTTTCCACTTCGCTTCCCGTCGCGTGTGAGGTGTCGTCCTCGTTCCCCCAGCCCCGAGCGGCTCGAGCGGGGGGGAGCCGTGGCGTTAGCGGCCCGGCGCGTGCCTTGCCGCATCCTCCCCTTTCCACCTCCCCCCCGGCGCTGGGGCAGGGTTCGGGGACCGGTCTACCGCAACCGGCTTTGTGACTGCTGCGTGGCCCCGTGAGTTTTCAGGTGTCCTAAAACGCGTGAGGCGCCGGTGTCGTCCTCGGTTCCGGGTACCCGCGGGTGCCGGCCGCGAGCAGCTGCGTGTGGCGGGGGTTGGCCGAGCCGAGAGCGAGGCGGCGGCGTCGCGAAAGTTAAAAGGGGCTAAAAGCGGCGCCGCGCGCGAGGCCTCACCTGCCCGGGTGGGGTCCCCGAGGGTTCCTCCCTAAATGAAACCTCTAGCCTGAGAAGGGCGGCTTTGTGGCCCGTCCCCCCGCCCGCTGCCGAGCGAGCCGCCCCGGCTCTAAGGTCCTGGCGTGCCGGGGGCGCGCCCCGCTTCCGCGGGTCGCTGTCTCCTCTAGCACGTCCCGGTGCTCCCGTGGCAAGGCGGGGAGAGAGACGAGGGCCTTC
>NW_027143079.1:0-87224 GCF_026170545.1 Melanerpes formicivorus | reverse complement strand
GAATAGGCTAGGGCTGAGGTAGGGGTAGGGCTGGGGCTGGATTGGGGCCAGGGCTGGGGCAGGACTAGGCTTGAGGCTGGGCCTTGGGCTGGGGCTGGGTTGGCGCAGGGCTGGTGCTGGGGCTGGAACCAAGGCTTGGGCAGGGCTGGGGCTGGGGCTGGAACCAAGGCATGGGCAGGGCTGGGGTTGGGGCTGTAGCCAGGGCTGGGGCAGGAGCCAGGGCTGGGGCAGGGCTGTGGCTAGGCTGGGGTTGGACCTGGGGCTGGGCTGTGGCTGTGGCTGGGGACAGGGCTGGGGCCAGGCTGGGTCTGGGGCTAGGCTGAGGGCAGGGCTGGGGCTGGGGGCTGGGATGGGGCAGGACTGGGACTGGGGCAGGGGCACGGGCCGAAGCTGGGGACAGAGCTAGGGGCTGGAGCTAGGGCAGGGCTGGGGCCAGGCTGGGGCTGGGTTTGGCTCAGGGCTGGGGCTTGGTCCAGGGCTGGGGCTGGGCTGAGGGCACGGCTGGGCTGGCCTGGGGGCTGGGGCAGGGTTAGGTTTGGGCTGGGCTGAGGCCGGGGCTGGGTCCGGGCCTGGGGCTGGGCTGAGGGGCAGGGCTGGGCTAGGGCTGGGGTTGGGTCAGGGCTGAGCTAGGGCTGGGCTGGGGCTGGGGATGGGGCCAGGTGTGGGGGCTGGGGCTTGGTACCAGGACTGCGCATGGGCAGGGACGGGGGCAGGGCTTGGGCTGGGGCTGGGATGGGGCAGAGCTGGGGCTTGGGCTGGGATGGGGGCAGGGATGGGGATGGGGATGGGGATGGGGCTGGAGCTTGGGGCTGGGGCAGGGGCTGGGGGCTGGGCAGGGGATGAGGGCTGGGGTGGGGCTGGGGCTGGGTCCAGGGCAGGGCTGGGGGCTGGGGACAGGGCTGGGCTGGGGGCCGAGGTCGGGGCTGAGGCAGGGCTGGGGGCTGGGGCTGGAACCAAGTCTTGGGCAGGGCTGGGCTGGGGCTGGGGCTGGACAGGGCTGGGGCTGGGGTTGGGCTGGGACTGGGGCTGGGGCTGGGGCTGGGTCCAGGTCTGGGGCTGGGCTGTGGCTGGGGCTGGGCTGGGGCTGGGCTGGGGCTGTGGCTGGGGCTGGGGCCGGTGCTGCGACTGGGGCTGGGTCCAGGTCTGGGGCTGGGGCTGTGGCTGGGGCTGGGCTGGGGCTGGGCTGGGGCTGTGGCTGGGGGCTGGGCTGGGTCTGGGTCCAGGGCAGGGGCTGGGCTGGGGCTGGGGCTGGGCCGGGGCAGGGCTGGGGCAGGGGCTGGGCTGGGGCCGAGGGTGGGGCTGGGTCTGGGGCTGGGGGCTGAGGGTAGGGCTGGGCTAGGGCTGGGGCTGGGGCTGGGGCTGGGGCTGGGGCCGGGGGCTGGGCTGGGGCCGAGGGTGGGCTGGGGCAGGGCTGGGGCTGGGGTTGGAAGCAAGTCTTGGGGCAGGGCTGGGGCTGGGGCTGGGCATGGACCGGACTGGGCAGGGGTAGGGGCCGGGGCTGGGGGCTGGGCTGGGCCTGGGGTTGGGCTGGGTCAGGTCTGGGGCTGGGGCTGAGCTGGGGCTGGGGCTGGGGGCTGGGGCCGGTGCTGCGACTGGGGCTGGGTCCAGGGCTGGGGGCTGGGCTGTGGCTGTGGCTGGGATGGGGCTGGGCTGGGGCTGGGTCCAGGGCAGGGGCTGGGCAGTGGCTGGGGGTGGGCCGGGGCAGGGGCTGGGGGCAGGGGCTGGGCTGGGGCCTAGGTTGGGGCTGGGGCTGGGGCTGGTACTGAGGGTTGGGCTGGACTAGGCTGGGGCTGGGGGCTGAGGGCAGGGCTCGGTCCAGGGCTGGGCTAGGGCTGGGGGCTGGGGCTGGGCTGGGCACAGGGATGGGGATGGGACTGGGGGCTGGGGCAGGGCTAGGGGCTGGGCAGGGGATGAGACTGGGGTGGGGCTGGGGCTGGGTCCAGGGGCAGGGCTTGGGCTGGGGCTGGGCAGGGCTGGGGCTGGGCATGAACTGGGACTGGGCAGGGGTAGGGCCGGGGGCTGGGAGCTGGGCTGGGGCTGGGCAGGGGCTGGGGCTGGGCCGGGGCAGGGCTGGGGCAGGGGCTGGGCTGGGGTCGAGGGTGGGGGCTGGGGCTGGGGCTGGGACTGAGGGCTGGGCTGGGCTAGGGCTGGGGCTGGGGGCTGGGGCTGCGATGGGGCAGGGCTGGGGCTGGGGCTGGGCTGGGGGCAGGGATGGGGATGGGGCTGGGGCTGGGGCTGGGGCTGGGGCTGGGGCTGGGGCTTGGGCTGGGGCAGGGCTGGGGCTGGGCAGGGGATGAGGCTGGGGTGGGGCTGGGGCTGGGGTCCAGGTCAGGGCTTGGGCTGGGGCTGGGCAGGGCTGGGGCTGGGCATGGACTGGGACTGGGCAGGGGTAGGGCCGGGGGCTGGGGGCTGGGCTGGGGCTGGGTTTGGGCTGGGGCAGGGCTGGAGCTGGGGTTGGGCTGGGGCTGGGGCTGGGGGCTGGACTAGGGCTGGGGCTGGGTCCAGGGCTGGGGCAGGGCTGTGGCTGGGGCTGTGGCTGGGCTGGGGCTAGGTCCAGGGCTGTGGCTGGGCTGTGGCTGGAGCTGGGCTGGTGCTGAGGGTGGTGCTGGGGCTGGGGCTGGGCTGGGGCTGGGTCTGTGCTGGGGCAGGGGCTGGGGCAGGGCAGGGGTAGGGGGGTGTGGCTGGGCTGTGGCTGGAGCTGGGCTGGGGCTGAGGGGTGGGGCTGGGGCTGGGCTAGGGCTGGGCAGGGGCCGGGGCTGCGACTGGGGCTGGGTCCAGGGCTGGGGCTGGGCTGTGGCTGTGGCTGTGGCTGGGCTGGGGCTGGGTCCAGGGCAGGGGCTGGGTCCAGGGCAGGGGCTGGGCTGGGGATGGGGCTGGGGCCGGGGCAGGGCTGGGGGCTTGGGGCAGGGCTGTGGCTGGAGATGAGGCTGGGGTGGGGTTGGGGGCTGGGTCCAGGACAGGGGCTGGAGGCTGGGGCTGGGGCTGGGTCCAGGGTGGGGCTGGGGCTGGCCTGGCGGCAGGGCTGGGGCTGGGTGGTGGCTGGGGGCTGGGCTGGGGCTGGGCTGGGGCTGGGACTGGTTCCAGGGCAGTAGCTGGACTGGGGCTGGGGCTAGGCTGGGGCAGGGCTGGGGCTAGGCTGGGGCTGGGGGCTGGGTCCAGGGTTGGGCTGGGGCTGGGGCAGAACTGGGGCCGGGCTGGGGCTGGGGTTGGGGCTGAGGGCACGGCTGGGCTAGGCCTGGGGCTGGGGGCAGGGCTAGGTTAGGGCTGGGCTGAGGCCGGGGCTGGGTCCGGGCCTGGGGCTGGGCTGAGGGCAGGGCTGGGCTAGGGCTGGGGCTGGGTCAGGGCTGAGCTAGGGCTGGGCTGGGGCTGGGGCTGGGGGCCAGGTGTGGGGCTGGGGCTTGGTACCAGGACTGGGCATGGGAAGGGATGGGGGCAGGGCTTGGGCTGGGGCTGGGATGGGGCAGAGCTGGGGCTTGGGCTGGGATGGGGGCAGGGATGGGGATGGGCAGGGGATGAGGCTGGGGTGGGGCTGGGGCTGGGTCCAGGGCAGGGCTGGGGCTTTGTCCAGGGCAGGGCTTGGGCTGAGGCTGGGGCTGGGGCTGGGGCTGGGGCTGGGCTGGGGCCGAGGTCGGGGCTGGGGCAGGGCTGGGACTGGGGCTGGAACCAAGTCTTGGGCAGGGCTGGGGCTGGGGCTGGGGCTGGGCAGGGCTGGGGCTGGGCATGGACCAGGACTGGGCAGGGGTAGGGCCGGGGCTGGGGGCTGGGCTGGGGCTGGGGTTGGGCTGGGGCTGGGGCTGGGTCTGGGGCTGGGGCCGGGGCTGCAAATGGGGCTGGGTCCAGGTCTGGGGCTGGGCTGTGGCTGGGGCTGGGCTGGGGCTGGGCTGGGGCTGGGGCTGGGCCGGGGCAGGGCTGGGGCAGGGGCTGGGATGGGGCCGAGGGTGGGGCTGGGGCTGGGGCTGGGGCTGAGGGCAGGGCTGGGCTAGGGCTGGGGCTGAGGCAGGGGCCGGGGGCGGGGCTGGGCTAGGGCTGGGGCTGGGGCTGGGGCCGGGGCTGGGCTGGGGCTGAGGGCGGGGCTGGGGCAGGGCTGGGGCCGGTGCAGAGGCAGGCCTGGGGCAGTGCTGGAACTGGGTCTGGGCTGGGGGCAAGGTTGGGGCAGGGCTGGGCTGGTGGCGAAGGGGGGCTGGGGCTGGGGCTGGGGCTGCGGACAGGGCTGGGGCTAGGGCTGAGGTAGGGGTAGGGCTGGGGCTGGATTGGGGCCAGGGCTGGGGCAGGACTAGGCTTGAGGCTGGGCCTTGGGCTGGGGCTGGGTTGGCGCAGGGCTGGTGCTGGGGCTGGAACCAAGGCTTGGGCAGGGCTGGGGCTGGGGCTGGAACCAAGGCATGGGCAGGGCTGGGGTTGGGGCTGTAGCCAGGGCTGGGGCAGGAGCCAGGGCTGGGGCAGGGCTGTGGCTAGGCTGGGGTTGGACCTGGGGCTGGGCTGTGGCTGTAGCTGGGGACAGGGCTGGGGGCCAGGCTGGGTCTGGGGCTAGGCTGAGGGCAGGGCTGGGGCTGGGGGCTGGGATGGGGCAGGACTGGGACTGGGGCAGGGGCACGGGCCGAAGCTGGGGACAGAGCTAGGGCTGGAGCTAGGGCAGGGCTGGGGCCAGGCTGGGGCTGGGTCAGGGCTGAGGCTAGGGCTGGGCTTGGGCTGGGGATGGGGCCAGGTGTGGGGCTGGGGCTGGTACCAGGACTGCGCATGGGCAGGGACGGGGGCAGGGCTTGGGCTGGGGCTGGGATGGGGCAGAGCTGGGGCTTGGGCTGGGATGGGGGCAGGGATGGGGATGGGGATGGGGCTGGGGCTTGGGCTGGGGCAGGGCTGGGGCTGGGCAGAGGATGAGGCTGGGGTGGGGCTGGGGCTGGGTCCAGGGCAGGGCTGGGGCTGGGTCCAGGGCAGGGCTTGGGCTGGGGCTGGGGCTGGGGACAGGGCTGAGCTGGGGCCGAGGTCGGGGCTGGGGCAGGGCTGGGGCTGGGGCTGGAACCAAGTCTTGGGCAGGGCTGGGGCTGGGGCTGGGGCTGGACAGGGCTGGGGCTGGGCATGGACCAGGACTGGGCAGGGGTAGGGCTGGGGCAGGGGCTGTGCTGGGGACGAGGGTGGGGCAGGGCTGGGGCTGGGCATGGAACGGGACTGGGCAGGGGTAGGGCCGGGGATGGGGTCTCGGCTGGGGCTGGGGTTGGGCTGGGGCTGGGGCTGGGGCTGGGGCTGGGGCCGGGGCTGCGACTGGGTCTGGGTCCAGGTCTGGGGCTGGGCTGTGGCTGGGGCTGGGCTGGGGCTGGGCTGGGCTGGGGCTGGGGCTGGGGCTGGGCTGGGGCTGGGTCCAGGGCAGGGGCTGGGCTGGGGCTGGGGCTGGGCCGGGGCAGGGCTGGGGCAGGGGCTGGGCTGGGGCCGAGGGTGGGGCTGGGGCTGGGGCTGGGGCTGAGGGTAGGGCTGGGCTAGGGCTGGGGCTGGGGCTGGGGCTGGGGCTGGGGCCGGGGCTGGGCTGGGGCCGAGGGCGGGGCTGGGGCAGGGCTGGGGCTGGGGCTGGAAGCAAGTCTTGGGCAGGGCTGGGGCTGGGGCTGGGCATGGACCGAGACTGGGCAGGGGTAGGGCCGGGGGCTGGGGGCTGGGCTGGGGCTGGGGTTGGGCTGGGGCTGGGGCTGGGGCTGGGGCTGGGTCCAGGTCTGGGGCTGGGCTGGGGCTGGGGCTGGGTCCAGGGTGGGGCTGGGGCTGGGCTGGCGGCAGGGCTGGGGCTGGGTGGTGGCTGGGGCTGGGCTGGGGCTGGGCTGGGGCTGGGACTGGTTCCAGGGCAGTAGCTGGACTGGGGCTGGGGCTAGGCTGGGGCAGGGCTGGGGCTGGGCTGGGGCTGGGGCTGGGTCCAGGGTTGGGCTGGGGCTGGGGCAGAACTGGGGCCGGGCTGGGGCTGGGGTTGGGCTGAGGGCATGGCTGGGGCAGGGGCAGGGTTAGGTTTGGGCTGGGCTGAGGCCGGGGCTGGGTCCGGGCCTGGGGCTGGGCTGAGGGCAGGGCTGGGCTAGGGCTGGGGCTGGGTCAGGGCTGAGGCTAGGGCTGGGCTGGGGCTGGGGATGGGGCCAGGTGTGGGGCTGGGGCTGGTACCAGGACTGCGCATGGGCAGGGACGGGGGCAGGGCTTGGGTTGGGGCTGGGATGGGGCAGAGCTGGGGCTTGGGCTGGGATGGGGGCAGGGATGGGGATGGGGATGGGGCTGGGGCTTGGGCTGGGGCAGGGCTGGGGCTGGGCTGGGGCAGGGGCTGGGCTGGGGCAGGGATGGGGATGGGGCTGGGGCTGGGGCAGGGCTAGGGCTGGGCAGGGGATGAGGCTGGGGTGGGGCTGGGGCTGGGTCCAGGGCAGGGCTTGGGCTGGGGCTGGGCAGGGCTGGGGCTGGGCATGAACTGGGACTGGGCAGGGGTAGGGCCGGGGCTGGGGGCTGGGCTGGGGCTGGGTTTGGGCTGGGGCAGGGCTGGGGCTGGGGCTGGGCTGGGGCTGGGCTGGGGCTGGGTCCAGGGCAGGGGCTGGGCAGGGGCTGGGGCTGGGCCGGGGCAGGGCTGGGGCAGGGGCTGGGCTGGGGTCGAGGGTGGGGCTGGGGCTGGGGCTGGGACTGAGGGCTGGGCTGGGCTAGGGCTGGGGCTGGGGCTGGGGCTGCGATGGGGCAGGGCTGGGGCTGGGGCTGGGCTGGGGGCAGGGATGGGGATGGGGCTGGGGCTGGGGCTTGGGCTGGGGCAGGGCTGGGGCTGGGCAGGGGATGAGGCTGGGGTGGGGCTGGGGCTGGGTCCAGGGCAGGGCTTGGGCTGGGGCTGGGCAGGGCTGGGGCTGGGCATGGACTGGGACTGGGCAGGGGTAGGGCCGGGGCTGGGGGCTGGGCTGGGCCTGGGGTTGGGCTGGGTCAGGTCTGGGGCTGGGGCTGAGCTGGGGCTGGGGCTGGGCTGGGGCCTAGGTTGGGGCTGGGGCTGGGGCTGGTACTGAGGGTTGGGCTGGGCTAGGCTGGGGCTGAGGCTGAGGGCAGGGCTCGGTCCAGGGCTGGGCTAGGGCTGGGGCTGGGGCTGGGCTGGGCACAGGGATGGGGATGGGACTGGGGCTGGGGCAGGGCTAGGGCTGGGCAGGGGATGAGGCTGGGGTGGGGCTGGGGCTGGGTCCAGGGCAGGGCTTGGGCTGGGGCTGGGCAGGGCTGGGGCTGGGCATGAACTGGGACTGGGCAGGGGTAGGGCCGGGGCTGGGAGCTGGGCTGGGGCTGGGCAGGGGCTGGGGCTGGGCCGGGGCAGGGCTGGGGCAGGGGCTGGGCTGGGGTCGAGGGTGGGGCTGGGGCTGGGGCTGGGACTGAGGGCTGGGCTGGGCTAGGGCTGGGGCTGGGGCTGGGGCTGCGATGGGGCAGGGCTGGGGCTGGGGCTGGGCTGGGGGCAGGGATGGGGATGGGGCTGGGGCTGGGGCTGGGGCTGGGGCTGGGGCTGGGGCTTGGGCTGGGGCAGGGCTGGGGCTGGGCAGGGGATGAGGCTGGGGTGGGGCTGGGGCTGGGTCCAGGTCAGGGCTTGGGCTGGGGCTGGGCAGGGCTGGGGCTGGGCATGGACTGGGACTGGGCAGGGGTAGGGCCGGGGCTGGGGGCTGGGCTGGGGCTGGGTTTGGGCTGGGGCAGGGCTGGAGCTGGGGTTGGGCTGGGGCTGGGGCTGGGGCTGGACTAGGGCTGGGGCTGGGTCCAGGGCTGGGGCAGGGCTGTGGCTGGGGCTGTGGCTGGGCTGGGGCTAGGTCCAGGGCTGTGGCTGGGCTGTGGCTGGAGCTGGGCTGGTGCTGAGGGTGGTGCTGGGGCTGGGGCTGGGCTGGGGCTGGGTCTGTGCTGGGGCAGGGCTGGGGCAGGGCAGGGTAGGGGGTGTGGCTGGGCTGTGGCTGGAGCTGGGCTGGGGCTGAGGGTGGGGCTGGGGCTGGGCTAGGGCTGGGCAGGGGCCGGGGCTGCGACTGGGGCTGGGTCCAGGGCTGGGGCTGGGCTGTGGCTGTGGCTGTGGCTGGGCTGGGGCTGGGTCCAGGGCAGGGGCTGGGTCCAGGGCAGGGGCTGGGCTGGGGATGGGGCTGGGCCGGGGCAGGGCTGGGGCTGGGGCAGGGCTGTGGCTGGAGATGAGGCTGGGGTGGGGTTGGGGCTGGGTCCAGGACAGGGGCTGGAGGCTGGGGCTGGGGCTGGGTCCAGGGTGGGGCTGGGGCTGGGCTGGCGGCAGGGCTGGGGCTGGGTGGTGGCTGGGGCTGGGCTGGGGCTGGGCTGGGGCTGGGACTGGTTCCAGGGCAGTAGCTGGACTGGGGCTGGGGCTAGGCTGGGGCAGGGCTGGGGCTAGGCTGGGGCTGGGGCTGGGTCCAGGGTTGGGCTGGGGCTGGGGCAGAACTGGGGCCGGGCTGGGGCTGGGGTTGGGCTGAGGGCACGGCTGGGCTAGGCCTGGGGCTGGGGCAGGGCTAGGTTAGGGCTGGGCTGAGGCCGGGGCTGGGTCCGGGCCTGGGGCTGGGCTGAGGGCAGGGCCGGGCTAGGGCTGCGGCTGGGTCAGGGCTGAGCTAGGGCTGGGCTGGGGCTGGGGCTGGGGCCAGGTGTGGGGCTGGGGCTGGTACCAGGACTGGGCATGGGCAGGGATGGGGGCAGGTCTTGGGCTGGGGCTGGGATGGGGCAGAGCTGGGGCTTGGGCTGGGATGGGGGCAGGGCTGGGGCTGGGCAGGGGATGAGTCTGGGGTGGGGCTGGGGCTGGGTCCAGGGCAGGGCTGGGGCTTTGTCCAGGGCAGGGCTTGGGCTGAGGCTGGGGCTGGGGCTGGGGCTGGGCTGGGGCCGAGGTCGGGGCTGGGGCAGGGCTGGGGCTGGGGCTGGAACCAAGTCTTGGGCAGGGCTGGGGCTGGGGCTGGGGCTGGGCAGGGCTGGGGCTGGGCATGGACCAGGACTGGGCAGGGGTAGGGCTGGGGCAGGGGCTGTGCTGGGGACAAGGGTGGGGCAGGGCTGGGGGCTGGGCATGGAACGGGACTGGGCAGGGGTAGGGCCGGGGCTGGGGGCTGGGCTGGGGCTGGGGTTGGGCTGGAGCCGGGGCTGGGGCTGGGGCTGGGGCCGGGGCTGCGACTGGGGCTGGGTCCAGGTCTGGGGCTGGGCTGTGGCTGGGGCTGGGCTGGGGCTGGGCTGGGGCTGGGGCTGGGCCGGGGCAGGGCTGGGGCAGGGGCTGGGCTGGGGCCGAGGGTGGGGCTGGGGCTGGGGCTGGGGCTGAGAACAGGGCTGGGCTAGGGCTGGGGCTGGGGCAGGGGCTGGGGGCGGGGCTGGGCTAGGGCTGGGGCTGGGGCTGGGGCCGGGGCTGGGGCAGGGCTGGGGCTGGGGCTGGAAGCAAGTCTTGGGCAGGGCTGGGGCTGGGGCTTGGCATGGACCGGGACTGGGCAGGGGTAGGGCCGGGGCTGGGGGCTGGGCTGGGTCTGGGGTTGTGCTGGGTCAGGTCTGGGGCTGGGGCTGGACTGGGGCTGGGCTGGGGCTAGGTCCAGGGCAGGGGCTGGGCAGGGGCTGGGACTGGGCAGGGGTAGGGCCGGGGCTGGGGGCTGGGCTGGGTCTGGGGTTGTGCTGGGTCAGGTCTGGGTCTGGGGCTGGACTGGGGCTGGGCTGGGGCTAGGTCCAGGGCAGGGGCTGGGCAGGGGCTGGGGCTGGGCCGGGGCAGGGCTGGGGCAGGGTCTGGGCTGGGGTCGAGGGTGGGGCTGGGCTAGGGCTGGGACTGGGACTGGGGCTGGTGCTGGGCTGGGGGCAGGGATGGGGATGGGGCTGGTCTGGGGCTGGGGCTGGGGCTGGGGCTTGGGCTGGGGCAGGGCTGGGGCTGGGCAGGGGATGAGGCTGGGGTGGGGCTGGGGCTGGGTCCAGGGCAGGGTCTGGACTGGGGCTGGGGCTAGGCTGGGGCGGGGCTGGGGCTGGGCTGGGGCTGGGGCTGGGTCCAGGGTGGGGCTGGACTGGGGCTGGGGCTAGGCTGGGGCAGGACTGGGGCCGTGCTGGGGCTGCGGCTTGGCTGTGGGCAGGGCCAGGGAGGGCTGGGCCTGGGGCTGGGGCTGGGGCTGGGGCTGGGGCGGGGACTGGGGTTGGGCTGGGGCCGAGTCTGGGGCAGGGGCTGGGGCCAGGGCAGAGGCAGGCCTGGGGCAGGGCTGGAACTGGGTCTGGGCTGGGGGCAAGTTTGGGGCAGGGCTGGGCTGGTGGCGAAGGGGGGCTGGGGCTGGGGCTGGGGCTGCGGACAGGGCTGGGGCTAGGGCTGAGGTAGGGGTAGGGCTGGGGCTGGATTGGGGCCAGGGCTGGGGCAGGACTAGGCTTGAGGCTGGGCCTTGGGCTGGGGCTGGGTTGGCGCAGGGCTGGTGCTGGGGCTGGAACCAAGGCTTGGGCAGGGCTGGGGCTGGGGCTGGAACCAAGGCATGGGCAGGGCTGGGGTTGGGGCTGTAGCCAGGGCTGGGGCAGGAGCCAGGGCTGGGGCAGGGCTGTGGCTAGGCTGGGGTTGGACCTGGGGCTGGGCTGTGGCTGTGGCTGGGGACAGGGCTGGGGCCAGGCTGGGTCTGGGGCTAGGCTGAGGGCAGGGCTGGGGCTGGGGGCTGGGATGGGGCAGGACTGGGACTGGGGCAGGGGCACGGGCCGAAGCTGGGGACAGAGCTAGGGCTGGAGCTAGGGCAGGGCTGGGGCCAGGCTGGGGCTGGGTTTGGCTCAGGGCTGGGGCTTGGTCCAGGGCTGGGGCTGGGCTGAGGGCACGGCTGGGCTGGCCTGGGGCTGGGGCAGGGTTAGGTTTGGGCTGGGCTGAGGCCGGGGCTGGGTCCGGGCCTGGGGCTGGGCTGAGGGCAGGGCTGGGCTAGGGCTGGGGTTGGGTCAGGGCTGAGCTAGGGCTGGGCTGGGGCTGGGGATGGGGCCAGGTGTGGGGCTGGGGCTGGTACCAGGACTGCGCATGGGCAGGGACGGGGGCAGGGCTTGGGCTGGGGCTGGGATGGGGCAGAGCTGGGGCTTGGGCTGGGATGGGGGCAGGGATGGGGATGGGGATGGGGATGGGGATGGGGCTGGGGCTTGGGCTGGGGCAGGGCTGGGGCTGGGCAGGGGATGAGGCTGGGGTGGGGCTGGGGCTGGGTCCAGGGCAGGGCTGGGGCTGGGGACAGGGCTGGGCTGGGGCCGAGGTCGGGGCTGAGGCAGGGCTGGGGCTGGGGCTGGAACCAAGTCTTGGGCAGGGCTGGGGCTGGGGCTGGGGCTGGACAGGGCTGGGGCTGGGGTTGGGCTGGGACTGGGGCTGGGGCTGGGGCTGGGTCCAGGTCTGGGGCTGGGCTGTGGCTGGGGCTGGGCTGGGGCTGGGCTGGGGCTGTGGCTGGGGCTGGGGCCGGTGCTGCGACTGGGGCTGGGTCCAGGTCTGGGGCTGGGCTGTGGCTGGGGCTGGGCTGGGGCTGGGCTGGGGCTGTGGCTGGGGCTGGGCTGGGTCTGGGTCCAGGGCAGGGGCTGGGCTGGGGCTGGGGCTGGGCCGGGGCAGGGCTGGGGCAGGGGCTGGGCTGGGGCCGAGGGTGGGGCTGGGTCTGGGGCTGGGGCTGAGGGTAGGGCTGGGCTAGGGCTGGGGCTGGGGCTGGGGCTGGGGCTGGGGCCGGGGCTGGGCTGGGGCCGAGGGTGGGCTGGGGCAGGGCTGGGGCTGGGGTTGGAAGCAAGTCTTGGGCAGGGCTGGGGCTGGGGCTGGGCATGGACCGGGACTGGGCAGGGGTAGGGCCGGGGCTGGGGGCTGGGCTGGGCCTGGGGTTGGGCTGGGTCAGGTCTGGGGCTGGGGCTGAGCTGGGGCTGGGGCTGGGGCTGGGGCCGGTGCTGCGACTGGGGCTGGGTCCAGGGCTGGGGCTGGGCTGTGGCTGTGGCTGGGATGGGGCTGGGCTGGGGCTGGGTCCAGGGCAGGGGCTGGGCAGTGGCTGGGGGTGGGCCGGGGCAGGGCTGGGGCAGGGGCTGGGCTGGGGCCTAGGTTGGGGCTGGGGCTGGGGCTGGTACTGAGGGTTGGGCTGGGCTAGGCTGGGGCTGGGGCTGAGGGCAGGGCTCGGTCCAGGGCTGGGCTAGGGCTGGGGCTGGGGCTGGGCTGGGCACAGGGATGGGGATGGGACTGGGGCTGGGGCAGGGCTAGGGCTGGGCAGGGGATGAGGCTGGGGTGGGGCTGGGGCTGGGTCCAGGGCAGGGCTTGGGCTGGGGCTGGGCAGGGCTGGGGCTGGGCATGAACTGGGACTGGGCAGGGGTAGGGCCGGGGCTGGGAGCTGGGCTGGGGCTGGGCAGGGGCTGGGGCTGGGCCGGGGCAGGGCTGGGGCAGGGGCTGGGCTGGGGTCGAGGGTGGGGCTGGGGCTGGGGCTGGGACTGAGGGCTGGGCTGGGCTAGGGCTGGGGCTGGGGCTGGGGCTGCGATGGGGCAGGGCTGGGGCTGGGGCTGGGCTGGGGGCAGGGATGGGGATGGGGCTGGGGCTGGGGCTGGGGCTGGGGCTGGGGCTGGGGCTTGGGCTGGGGCAGGGCTGGGGCTGGGCAGGGGATGAGGCTGGGGTGGGGCTGGGGCTGGGTCCAGGTCAGGGCTTGGGCTGGGGCTGGGCAGGGCTGGGGCTGGGCATGGACTGGGACTGGGCAGGGGTAGGGCCGGGGCTGGGGGCTGGGCTGGGGCTGGGTTTGGGCTGGGGCAGGGCTGGAGCTGGGGTTGGGCTGGGGCTGGGGCTGGGGCTGGACTAGGGCTGGGGCTGGGTCCAGGGCTGGGGCAGGGCTGTGGCTGGGGCTGTGGCTGGGCTGGGGCTAGGTCCAGGGCTGTGGCTGGGCTGTGGCTGGAGCTGGGCTGGTGCTGAGGGTGGTGCTGGGGCTGGGGCTGGGCTGGGGCTGGGTCTGTGCTGGGGCAGGGCTGGGGCAGGGCAGGGTAGGGGGTGTGGCTGGGCTGTGGCTGGAGCTGGGCTGGGGCTGAGGGTGGGGCTGGGGCTGGGCTAGGGCTGGGCAGGGGCCGGGGCTGCGACTGGGGCTGGGTCCAGGGCTGGGGCTGGGCTGTGGCTGTGGCTGTGGCTGGGCTGGGGCTGGGTCCAGGGCAGGGGCTGGGTCCAGGGCAGGGGCTGGGCTGGGGATGGGGCTGGGCCGGGGCAGGGCTGGGGCTGGGGCAGGGCTGTGGCTGGAGATGAGGCTGGGGTGGGGTTGGGGCTGGGTCCAGGACAGGGGCTGGAGGCTGGGGCTGGGGCTGGGTCCAGGGTGGGGCTGGGGCTGGGCTGGCGGCAGGGCTGGGGCTGGGTGGTGGCTGGGGCTGGGCTGGGGCTGGGCTGGGGCTGGGACTGGTTCCAGGGCAGTAGCTGGACTGGGGCTGGGGCTAGGCTGGGGCAGGGCTGGGGCTAGGCTGGGGCTGGGGCTGGGTCCAGGGTTGGGCTGGGGCTGGGGCAGAACTGGGGCCGGGCTGGGGCTGGGGTTGGGCTGAGGGCACGGCTGGGCTAGGCCTGGGGCTGGGGCAGGGCTAGGTTAGGGCTGGGCTGAGGCCGGGGCTGGGTCCGGGCCTGGGGCTGGGCTGAGGGCAGGGCTGGGCTAGGGCTGGGGCTGGGTCAGGGCTGAGCTAGGGCTGGGCTGGGGCTGGGGCTGGGGCCAGGTGTGGGGCTGGGGCTGGTACCAGGACTGGGCATGGGAAGGGATGGGGGCAGGGCTTGGGCTGGGGCTGGGATGGGGCAGAGCTGGGGCTTGGGCTGGGATGGGGGCAGGGATGGGGATGGGCAGGGGATGAGGCTGGGGTGGGGCTGGGGCTGGGTCCAGGGCAGGGCTGGGGCTTTGTCCAGGGCAGGGCTTGGGCTGAGGCTGGGGCTGGGGCTGGGGCTGGGGCTGGGCTGGGGCCGAGGTCGGGGCTGGGGCAGGGCTGGGGCTGGGGCTGGAACCAAGTCTTGGGCAGGGCTGGGGCTGGGGCTGGGGCTGGGCAGGGCTGGGGCTGGGCATGGACCAGGACTGGGCAGGGGTAGGGCCGGGGCTGGGGGCTGGGCTGGGGCTGGGGTTGGGCTGGGGCTGGGGCTGGGTCTGGGGCTGGGGCCGGGGCTGCAAATGGGGCTGGGTCCAGGTCTGGGGCTGGGCTGTGGCTGGGGCTGGGCTGGGGCTGGGCTGGGGCTGGGGCTGGGCCGGGGCAGGGCTGGGGCAGGGGCTGGGATGGGGCCGAGGGTGGGGCTGGGGCTGGGGCTGGGGCTGAGGGCAGGGCTGGGCTAGGGCTGGGGCTGAGGCAGGGGCCGGGGGCGGGGCTGGGCTGGGGCCGAGGGCGGGGCTGGGGCAGGGCTGGGGCCGGTGCAGAGGCAGGCCTGGGGCAGTGCTGGAACTGGGTCTGGGCTGGGGGCAAGGTTGGGGCAGGGCTGGGCTGGTGGCGAAGGGGGGCTGGGGCTGGGGCTGGGGCTGCGGACAGGGCTGGGGCTAGGGCTGAGGTAGGGGTAGGGCTGGGGCTGGATTGGGGCCAGGGCTGGGGCAGGACTAGGCTTGAGGCTGGGCCTTGGGCTGGGGCTGGGTTGGCGCAGGGCTGGTGCTGGGGCTGGAACCAAGGCTTGGGCAGGGCTGGGGCTGGGGCTGGAACCAAGGCATGGGCAGGGCTGGGGTTGGGGCTGTAGCCAGGGCTGGGGCAGGAGCCAGGGCTGGGGCAGGGCTGTGGCTAGGCTGGGGTTGGACCTGGGGCTGGGCTGTGGCTGTAGCTGGGGACAGGGCTGGGGCTAGGCTGGGTCTGGGGCTAGGCTGAGGGCAGGGCTGGGGCTGGGGGCTGGGATGGGGCAGGACTGGGACTGGGGCAGGGGCACGGGCCGAAGCTGGGGACAGAGCTAGGGCTGGAGCTAGGGCAGGGCTGGGGCCAGGCTGGGGCTGGGTCAGGGCTGAGGCTAGGGCTGGGCTTGGGCTGGGGATGGGGCCAGGTGTGGGGCTGGGGCTGGTACCAGGACTGCGCATGGGCAGGGACGGGGGCAGGGCTTGGGCTGGGGCTGGGATGGGGCAGAGCTGGGGCTTGGGCTGGGATGGGGGCAGGGATGGGGATGGGGATGGGGCTGGGGCTTGGGCTGGGGCAGGGCTGGGGCTGGGCAGAGGATGAGGCTGGGGTGGGGCTGGGGCTGGGTCCAGGGCAGGGCTGGGGCTGGGTCCAGGGCAGGGCTTGGGCTGGGGCTGGGGCTGGGGACAGGGCTGGGCTGGGGCCGAGGTCGGGGCTGGGGCAGGGCTGGGGCTGGGGCTGGAACCAAGTCTTGGGCAGGGCTGGGGCTGGGGCTGGGGCTGGACAGGGCTGGGGCTGGGCATGGACCAGGACTGGGCAGGGGTAGGGCTGGGGCAGGGGCTGTGCTGGGGACGAGGGTGGGGCAGGGCTGGGGCTGGGCATGGAACGGGACTGGGCAGGGGTAGGGCCGGGGATGGGGTCTGGGCTGGGGCTGGGGTTGGGCTGGGGCTGGGGCTGGGGCTGGGGCTGGGGCCGGGGCTGCGACTGGGTCTGGGTCCAGGTCTGGGGCTGGGCTGTGGCTGGGGCTGGGCTGGGGCTGGGCTGGGCTGGGGCTGGGGCTGGGGCTGGGCTGGGGCTGGGTCCAGGGCAGGGGCTGGGCTGGGGCTGGGGCTGGGCCGGGGCAGGGCTGGGGCAGGGGCTGGGCTGGGGCCGAGGGTGGGGCTGGGGCTGGGGCTGGGGCTGAGGGTAGGGCTGGGCTAGGGCTGGGGCTGGGGCTGGGGCTGGGGCTGGGGCCGGGGCTGGGCTGGGGCCGAGGGCGGGGCTGGGGCAGGGCTGGGGCTGGGGCTGGAAGCAAGTCTTGGGCAGGGCTGGGGCTGGGGCTGGGCATGGACCGGGACTGGGCAGGGGTAGGGCCGGGGCTGGGGGCTGGGCTGGGGCTGGGGTTGGGCTGGGGCTGGGGCTGGGGCTGGGGCTGGGTCCAGGTCTGGGGCTGGGCTGGGGCTGGGGCTGGGTCCAGGGTGGGGCTGGGGCTGGGCTGGCGGCAGGGCTGGGGCTGGGTGGTGGCTGGGGCTGGGCTGGGGCTGGGCTGGGGCTGGGACTGGTTCCAGGGCAGTAGCTGGACTGGGGCTGGGGCTAGGCTGGGGCAGGGCTGGGGCTGGGCTGGGGCTGGGGCTGGGTCCAGGGTTGGGCTGGGGCTGGGGCAGAACTGGGGCCGGGCTGGGGCTGGGGTTGGGCTGAGGGCATGGCTGGGGCAGGGGCAGGGTTAGGTTTGGGCTGGGCTGAGGCCGGGGCTGGGTCCGGGCCTGGGGCTGGGCTGAGGGCAGGGCTGGGCTAGGGCTGGGGCTGGGTCAGGGCTGAGGCTAGGGCTGGGCTGGGGCTGGGGATGGGGCCAGGTGTGGGGCTGGGGCTGGTACCAGGACTGCGCATGGGCAGGGACGGGGGCAGGGCTTGGGTTGGGGCTGGGATGGGGCAGAGCTGGGGCTTGGGCTGGGATGGGGGCAGGGATGGGGATGGGGATGGGGCTGGGGCTTGGGCTGGGGCAGGGCTGGGGCTGGGCTGGGGCAGGGGCTGGGCTGGGGCAGGGATGGGGATGGGGCTGGGGCTGGGGCAGGGCTAGGGCTGGGCAGGGGATGAGGCTGGGGTGGGGCTGGGGCTGGGTCCAGGGCAGGGCTTGGGCTGGGGCTGGGCAGGGCTGGGGCTGGGCATGAACTGGGACTGGGCAGGGGTAGGGCCGGGGCTGGGGGCTGGGCTGGGGCTGGGTTTGGGCTGGGGCAGGGCTGGGGCTGGGGCTGGGCTGGGGCTGGGCTGGGGCTGGGTCCAGGGCAGGGGCTGGGCAGGGGCTGGGGCTGGGCCGGGGCAGGGCTGGGGCAGGGGCTGGGCTGGGGTCGAGGGTGGGGCTGGGGCTGGGGCTGGGACTGAGGGCTGGGCTGGGCTAGGGCTGGGGCTGGGGCTGGGGCTGCGATGGGGCAGGGCTGGGGCTGGGGCTGGGCTGGGGGCAGGGATGGGGATGGGGCTGGGGCTGGGGCTTGGGCTGGGGCAGGGCTGGGGCTGGGCAGGGGATGAGGCTGGGGTGGGGCTGGGGCTGGGTCCAGGGCAGGGCTTGGGCTGGGGCTGGGCAGGGCTGGGGCTGGGCATGGACTGGGACTGGGCAGGGGTAGGGCCGGGGCTGGGGGCTGGGCTGGGGCTGGGTTTGGGCTGGGGCAGGGCTGGAGCTGGGCTAGGGCTGGGGCTGGGTCCAGGGCAGGGCTTGGGCTGGGGCTGGGCAGGGCTGGGGCTGGGTCCAGGGCTGGGGCAGGGCTGTGGCTGGAGCTGGGGCTGGTGCTGAGGTTGGTGCTGGGGTTGGGGCTGGGCTGGGGCTGGGTCTGTGCTGGGGCAGGGCTGGGGCAGGGCAGGGCAGGGGCTGTGGCTGGGCTGTGGCTGGAGCTGGGCTGGGGCTGAGGGTGGGGCTGGGGCTGGGCTAGGGCTGGGCTGGGGCCGGGGCTGCGACTGGGGCTGGGTCCAGGGCTGGGGCTGGTCTGTGGCTGTGGCTGTGGCTGGGCTGGGGCTGGGTCCAGGGCTGGGGCTGGGTCCAGGGCAGGGGCTGGGCTGGGGCTGGGGCTGGGCTGGGGCAGGGCTGGGGCTGGGGCAGGGCTGTGGCTGGAGATGAGGCTGGGGTGGGGTTGGGGCTGGGTCCAGGACAGGGGCTGGGCTGGGGCTGGGGCTGGGTCCATGGTGGGGCTGTGGCTGGGCTTGCGGCAGGGCTGGGCCTGGGTGGTGGCTGGGGCTGGGCTGGGGCTGGGCTGGGGCTGGGACTGGTTCCAGGGCAGTAGCTGGACTGGGGCTGGGGCTAGGCTGGGGCAGGGCTGGGGCTGGGCTGGGGCTGGGGCTGGGTCCAGGGTTGGGCTGGAGCTGGGGCAGAACTGGGGCCGGGCTGGGGCTGGGGTTGGGCTGAGGGCATGGCTGGGGCAGGGCTGGGGATTGGGCTGTGCTGGGGCTGGGCTGGGGCTGGGGCTGGGCAGGGCTGGGGCTGGGGCTGGGCAGGGCTGGGGCTGGGCATGGACTGGGACTGGGCAGGGGTAGGGCCGGGGCTGGGGGCTGGGCTGGGGCTGGGTTTGGGCTGGGGCAGGGCTGGAGCTGGGGTTGGGCTGGGGCTGGGGCTGGGGCTGGGGCTGGGCTAGGGCTGGGGCTGGGTCCAGGGCTGGGGCAGGGCTGTGGCTGGGGCTGTGGCTGGGCTGGGGCTAGGTCCAGGGCTGTGGCTGGGCTGTGGCTGGAGCTGGGCTGGTGCTGAGGGTGGTGCTGGGGCTGGGGCTGGGCTGGGGCTGGGTCTGTGCTGGGGCAGGGCTGGGGCAGGGCAGGGCAGGGGCTGTGGCTGGGCTGTGGCTGGAGCTGGGCTGGGGCTGAGGGTGGGGCTGGGGCTGGGCTAGGGCTGGGCTGGGGCCGGGGCTGCGACTGGGGCTGGGTCCAGGGCTGGGGCTGGGCTGTGGCTGTGGCTGTGGCTGGGCTGGGGCTGGGTCCAGGGCAGGGGCTGGGTCCAGGGCAGGGGCTGGGCTGGGGATGGGGCTGGGCCGGGGCAGGGCTGGGGCTGGGGCAGGGCTGTGGCTGGAGATGAGGCTGGGGTGGAGTTGGGGCTGGGTCCAGGACAGGGGCTGGGCTGGGGCTGGGGCTGGGTCCAGGGTGGGGCTGGGGCTGGGCTGGCGGCAGGGCTGGGGCTGGGTGGTGGCTGGGGCTGGGCTGGGGCTGGGCTGGGGCTGGGACTGGTTCCAGGGCAGTAGCTGGACTGGGGCTGGGGCTAGGCTGGGGCAGGGCTGGGGCTGGGCTGGGGCTGGGGCTTTGTCCAGGGTTGGGCTGGGGCTGGGGCAGAACTGGGGCCGGGCTGGGGCTGGGGTTGGGCTGAGGGCATGGCTGGGGCAGGGCTGGGGATTGGGCTGGGCTGGGGCTGGGCTGGGGCTGGGGCTGGGCAGGGCTGGGGCTGGGCATGGACCAGGACTGGGCAGGGGTAGGGCTGGGGCAGGGGCTGTGCTGGGGACGAGGGTGGGGCAGGGCTGGGGCTGGGCATGGAACGGGACTGGGCAGGGGTAGGGCCGGGGCTGGGGGCTGGGCTGGGGCTGGGGCTGGAGCTGGGGCTGGGGCCGGGGCTGCGACTGGGGCTGGGTCCAGGTCTGGAGCTGGGCTGTGGCTGGGGCTGGGCTGGGGCTGGGCTGGGGCTGTGGCTGGGGCTGGGCCGGGGCAGGGCTGGGGGAGGGGCTGGGCTGGGGCAGGGATGGGGATGGGGATGGGGCTGGGGCAGGGCTAGGGCTGGGCAGGGGATGAGGCTGGGGTGGGGCTGGGGCTGGGTCCAGGGCAGGGCTTGGGCTGGGGCTGGGCAGGGCTGGGGCTGGGCATGAACTGGGACTGGGCAGGGGTAGGGCCGGGGCTGGGGGCTGGGCTGGGGCTGGGCTGGGGCTGGGTCCAGGGCAGGGGCTGGGCAGGGGCTGGGGCTGGGCCGGGGCAGGGCTGGGGCAGGGGCTGGGCTGGGGTCGAGGGTGGGGCTGGGGCTGGGGCTGGGACTGAGGGCTGGGCTGGGCTAGGGCTGGGGCTGGGGCTGTGATGGGGCTGGGCTGGGGCTGGGGCTGGGCTGGGGGCATGGATGGGGCTGGGGCTGGGGCTGGGGCTTGGGCTGGGGCAGGGCTGGGGCTGGGCAGGGGATGAGGCTGGGATGGGGCTGGGGCTGGGTCCAGGGCAGGGCTTGGGCTGGGGCTGGGCAGGGCTGGGGCTGGGCATGGACTGGGACTGGGCAGGGGTAGGGCCGGGGCTGGGGGCTGGGCTGGGGCTGGGTTTGGGCTGGGGCAGGGCTGGAGCTGGGGTTGGGCTGGGGCTGGGGCTGGGGCTGGGCTAGGGCTGGGGCTGGGTCAGGGCTGAGCTAGGGCTGGGCTGGGGCTGGGGCTGAAGCCAGGTGTGGGGCTGGGGCTGGTACCAGGAGTGGGCATGGGCAGGGATGGGGGCAGGGCTGTGGCTGGGGCTGGGATGGGGCAGAGCTGGGGCTTGGGCTGGGATGGGGGCAGGGCTGGGGCTGGGCAGGGAATGAGGCTGGGGTGGGGCTGGGGCTGGGTCCAGGGCAGGGCTGGGGCTTTGTCCAGGGCAGGGCTTGGGCTGAGGCTGGGGCTGGGGCTGGGGCTGGGCTGGTGCCGAGGTCGGGGCTGGGGCAGGGCTGGGGCTGGGGCTGGAACCAAGTCTTGGGCAGGGCTGGGGCTGGGGCTGGGGCTGGGCAGGGCTGGGGCTGGGCATGGACCAGGACTGGGCAGGGGTAGGGCTGGGGCAGGGGCTGTGCTGGGGACAAGGGTGGGGCAGGGCTGGGGCTGGGCATGGAACGGGACTGGGCAGGGGTAGGGCCGGGGCTGGGGGCTGGGCTGGGGCTGGGGTTGGGCTGGAGCCGGGGCTGGGGCTGGGGTTGGGTCCAGGTCTGGGGCTGGGCTGTGGCTGGGGCTGGGCTGGGGCTGGGCTGGGGCTGGGGCTGGGCCGGGGCAGGGCTGGGGCTGGGGCTGGGCTGGGGCCGAGGGTGGGGCTGGGGCTGGGGCTGGGACTGAGAACAGGGCTGGGCTAGGGCTGGGGCTGGGGCAGGGGCTGGGGGCGGGGCTGGGCTGGGGCTGGAAGCAAGTCTTGGGCAGGGCTGGGGCTGGGGCTTGGCATGGACCGGGACTGGGCAGGGGTAGGGCCGGGGCTGGGGGCTGGGCTGGGTCTGGGGTTGTGCTGGGTCAGGTCTGGGGCTGGGGCTGGGCTGGGGCTGGGCTGGGGCTGGGTCCAGGGCAGGGGCTGGGCAGGGGCTGGGGCTGGGCCGGGGCAGGGCTGGGGCAGGGGCTGGGCTGGGGTCGAGGGTGGGGCTGGGGCTGGGGCTGGGACTGAGGGTTGGGCTGGGCTAGGGCTGGGACTGGGACTGGGGCTGGTGCTGGGCTGGGGGCAGGGATGGGGCTGGGGCTGGGGCTGGGGCTGGGGCTGGGGCTTGGGCTGGGGCAGGGCTGGGGCTGGGCAGGGGATGAGGCTGGGGTGGGGCTGGGGCTGGGTCCAGGGCTGGGGCTGGGCTGAGGGCAGGGCTGGGCTAGGGCTGGGTCTGGGTCAGGGCTGAGCTAGGGCTGGGCTGGGGCTGGGGATGGGGCCAGGTGTGGGGCTGGGGCTGGTACCAGGACTGGGCATGGGCAGGGACGGGGGCAGGCCTTGGGCTGGGGCTGGGATGGGGCAGGGTTAGGGCATGGTTGGGGGTGGGGGATGGGGCAGGGATGGGGCTGTTCTGGGGCTGCGGCTAGGCTGGGGCTGGGCTGGGGGCTGGTGCCAGGGCTGGGGCAGGATTGGGCGGGGGACTGGGCTGGGGCAGGGGCAGGGCTGGGGCAGGGGCTGGGTCCCTGGCTGGGTCTGGGTCTGGGGTCTGGTCCAGGACTGGGGTAGGACTGTAGCAGCGCCAGGGACGGGGTTGGGGCTAGGCTGGGCTTAGGGCTGGGTCTGGACTGTGGCTGAGCTGGGGCTGGGTTGGGGCTGGGCTGGGGGCAGGGCTGGGACTGGGCTGGGGGCTGGGGCCAGGGCTGGGTTCTGGGCTGGGGCCAGAGCTGGGGCAGGGCTGGGGCCGGGCTGGGGCTGGGTTCGGTGCAGGGCTGGGGCTGGGGCAGTGTGGGGACTGGGGCAGGGCTGGGCTAGAGCTGGGCTGGGGCCGGGGATGGGGCTGTGAGTGGGGCTTGGCTGGGGCCCGGGCTGGGGCCGGGACTGGGGCTGGGGCTGGGGCAGGGCTGGGTCTGGGCTGTGGATGAGGCTGGGTTTGGGGCTGGGGCTGGGTCCAGGGCAGGGCTGGGGCTGGGGCTGGGGCTAGGCTGGGGCAGGGCTGGGGCAGGGCTGGGGCTGGGGCTGGGTCCAGGGTGGAGCTGGGGCTGGGCTGGGGCAGGGCTGGGGCTGGGCGGTAGCTGGGGCTGGGCTGGGGCTGGGGCTGGGTCCAAGGTGGGGCTGGGCTGGGGCAGGGGCAGGACTGGGGCTGGGCTGGGGCTGGGCCTGGGTCCAGGGAGGGGCTGGGCTGGGGCTGGGGCTGGGCCGGGGCAGGGCTGGGGCAGGGGCTGGGCTGGGGCCGAAGGTGGGGCTGGGACTGGGGCTGGGGCTGGGGAAAGGGCTGGGGCCAGAGCTGGGCCAGGGCTGGGGCCGGGCTGGGGCTGGGTTTGGCTCAGGGCTGGGGCTTGGTCCAGGGCTGGGGCTGGGCTGAGGGCACGGCTGGGCTAGGCCTGGGGCTGGGGCAGGGCTAGGTTAGGGCTGGGCTGAGGCCGGGGCTGGGTCAGGGCTGAGCTAGGGCTGGGCTGGGGCTGCGGATGTGGCCAGGTGTGGGCCTGGGGCTGGTACCAGGACTGGGCATGGGCAGGGACGGGGGCAGGGCTTGGGCTGGGGCTGGGATGGGGCAGAGCTGGGGCTTGGGCTGGGATGGGGGCAGGGATGGGGATGGGGATGGGGCTGGGGCTTGGGCAGGTGCAGTGCTGGGGCTGGGCAGGGGATGAGGCTGGGCTGGGGCTGGGGCTGGGTCCAGGGCAGGGCTTGGGCTGGGGCTGGGGCTGGGGCTGGACTGGGGCCGAGGTCGGGGCTGGGGCAGGGCTGGGGCTGGAACCAAGTCTTGGGCAGGGCTGGGGCTGGGGCTGGGGCTGGGCAGGGTTGGGGCTGGGCATGGACCAGGACTGGGCAGGGGTAGGGCTGGGGCAGGGGCTGTGCTGGGGACGAGGGTGGGGCAGGGCTGGGGCTGGGCATGGACCGGGACTGGGCAGCGGTAGGGCCGGGGCTGGGGGCTGGGCTGGGGCTGGGTTTGGGCTGGGGTTGGGGCTGGGGCTGGGGCTGGGGCCGGGGCTGCGACTGGGGCTGGGTCCAGGGCTGGGGCTGGGCTGTGACTGGGGCTGAGCTGGGGCTGGGCTGGGGCTGTGGCTGGGGCTGGGCTGGGGCAGGGGCCGGGGGCGGGGCTGGGCAAGGGCTGGGGCTGGGGCTGGGGCCGGGGCTGGGCTGGGGATGAGGCTGGGGTGGGGCTGGGGCTGGGTCCAGGACAGGGGCTGGGCTGGGGCTGGGGCTGGGTCCAGGGTGGGGCTGGGGCTGGGCTGGGGGCAGGGCTGGGGCTGGGGCTGGGGCTGGGGCTGGGGCTTGGGCTGGGGCAAGGCTGAGGCTGGGCAGGGGATGAGGCTGGGGTGGGGCTGGGGCTGGGTCCAGGGCAGGGACCGGGACTGGGGCTGTGGCTGGGTGTCGTGGGGTGGAAGGGCAAGGCCAAGAAGCCTCCTCCCTTCCCCCTTGTAAGGCAAAGGGAAAGAAACTTGAAGGGAAAGGAAAAAAAAACTCACAAGCTGAATTAGCAAGGCAGTGGAGCTATATTTACAAAGCAATGTAGGGTATGCAACGTCAACCGGCCACAGTGGGGTTGGGCTGGGGCAGGGCCGGGGCTGGGGGCTGGGCTGGGGCTGGGGTTGGGCTGGGGCAGGGCTGGGCCTGAGGTTGGGCTGGGGCTGGGGCTGGGGCTGGGCTAGGGCTGGGCTGGGGCAGAGGCTGGGGCCGGGGGTGGGGCTGGGGCTAGGGCAGGGCTGGGCCTGGGCTGGGGATGAGGCTGGGGTGGGGCTGGGGCTGGGCTGGGACCAGGACTAGGCTGGGGCAGGGACTGGGGCAGGGCTGGGGCTGGGGCTGGGGCACGGCTGGGGCTAGGCTGGGGCTGGGGCTGGGGCTGGGCTGGGGCTGAGCTGGGGGTGGGGTGGGGGCTGGGGGCTGGGATGGGGCAGGACTGGGACTGGGGCAGGGGAACGGGCCGAGGCTGGGGACTGGGCTTGGGCTGGAGCTAGGGCAGGGCTGGGGCCAGGCCGGGGCTGGGTTCGGCTCAGGGCTGGGGCTTGGTCCAGGGCAGGGCTGGGGTTGGGCTGGGGCTGGGCTGGGGACTGGGGTGGGGCTGGAACTGTGCTGGGGCTGTGGCTGAGGCTGGGGGCTTGTCTGGGGCTGGGGCAGGGCTGTGGCAGGGCTGGGGCAGGGGCTGGAGCCGGGGCTTGGGCCAGGGCTGGGGCAGGGCTGGGGGCTGGGGCCGGGGCTAGGCAGGGCTGGGGCTGGGGCCGGGGTTGTGTTGAGGCCGAGCTGGGGCTGGGGCTGGGCTAGGGCTGGAGCGGGGGCTGGGGCAGGGCTGGAGCTGTGCTGGTGCTGGGGCTAGGCTGGGGCTGTGCTGGGGGCTGGGTCTGAGATTGGGGCAGGGCTGGGGCCGGGGCATGGGCTGAGGCAGGGCTGGGGGCTGGGCTGTGACTGGGGCACGGCTGTGCTGGAGGCTGGACTGGGGCTGGGGCAGGACTGGGGCAGGGCTGGGGCTGGGCTGGGGGCTGGAGCCGGGGCTGGGGCTGAGCTGGGGCTGGGCTGCGGCCGGGGCTGAGGCAGGGCTGGGGCTGGGCTGGGGGCTGGAGCCGGGGCTGGTGCTGGGGCTGGGTGGGGCTGAGCTGGGGCTGGGCTGGGGCCAGGAGGCTGGGCTGGAGCATGGATTGGGCAGGGATGGGGCAGGGCAGGGATGGGGCAGGACCGGGGCTGGAGCTGCAGCCGGGCTGGGGCAGGGCTGGAGCTGGGCTGGGGCTGGGACTGGGGCTGGGGCTGGGGCAGGGATGTGGTTGAGCTGGGGCCGGGGTTGGGTCAGGACTTGGCTGGGGACTGGGCTGGGGCTGGAGCTGGGGTTGGGGCAGGGCTGGTGCTGGCCTAGGGGCAGGGCTGGTCTGGGTCCGGGGCTGGGGCAGGGCTGGGGGCAGGGCTGGGTCCGGGGCTGGGGCAGGGCTGGGGGCTGGGCTGTGGCTGGGCAGGGTTGGGGCTGGGCATGGACCAGGACTGGGCAGGGGTAGGGCCAGGGCTGGGGGCTGGGCTGGGGCTGGGGCTCGGGCTGTGGCTGGGGCTTAGCTGGGGCAGGGGCCAGGGGCGGGGCAGGGCTAGGGCTGGGGCTGGGGCTGGGGCCGGGGCTGGGCTGGGGATGAGGCTGGGGTGGGGGTGGGGCTGGCGCTGGGTCCAGGACAGGGGCTGGGCTGGGGCTGGGGCTGGGTCCAAGGTGGGGCTGGGGCTGGGCTGGGGGCAGGGCTGGGGCTGGGGCTGGGGCTGGGGCTTGGGCTGGGGCAAGGCTGAGGCTGGGCAGGGGATGAGGCTGAGGTGGGGCTGGGGCTGGGTCCAGGGCAGGGACCGGGACTGGGGCTGGGGCTGGGCTGGGGCCGTGGGCGGGGCTGGGGCAGGGCTGGGGCTGGGGCTGGGGCTGGGCAGGGCTGGGGCTGGGCATGGACCGGGACTGGGCAGGGGTAGGGCCGGGGCTGGGGGCTGGGCTGGGGCTGGGTTTGGGCTGGGGCTGGGTCTGGGGCTGAGGCTGGTTCCAGGGCTGAGGCACGGCTGTGGCTGAAGCTGGGCTGGGGCTGAGGGTGGGGCTGGGGCTGGGCTGGGGCTGGGCTGGGGCAGGGCTGGGGCTGAGGCTGGGGCTGGGCTGGGGCTGGGCTGGGGCAGGGCTGGGGCTGGGGCTGGGGCTGGGCAGGAGCTGGTTCCAGGGCAGGGGCTGGGCTGGGGCTGGGGCTGGGCCGGGGCAGGGCTGGGGCAGGGGCTGGCCTGGGGCCGAGGGTGGGGCTGGGGCTGGGGCTGAGGGCAGGGGCCGGGGCTGGGGACAGGGCTGGGGCCAGAGCTGGGGCAGGGCTGGGGCCGGGCTGGGGATGGGTTCGGTGCAGGGCTGGGGCTGGGGCAGGGCTGGGCCTGGGCTGGGGATGAGGCTGGGGTGAGGCTGGGGCTGGGTCCAGGGCAGGGTCTGGACTGAGGCTGGGGCTGGGCTGGGGCAGGGCTGGGGCTGAGGCTGGGGCTGGGCTGGGGCTGGGCTGGGGCAGGGCTCGGGCTGGGGCTGGGCAGGGGCAGGGCTGGGGCTGGTGCAGGGCTGGGGCTGGGTCAGGGCTGGGCTAGGGCTGGGCTGGGGCCGGGGGTGGGGCTGGGGCTGGGGCTGGGTCCAGGACTGGGGCAGGGCTGTGGCTGGGTGTCGTGGGGTGGAAGGGCAAGGCCAAGAAGCCTCATCCCCCCGGCTGGGTCCGGGGTTGTGTTGAGGCCGAGCTGGGGCTGGGGCTGGGACTGAGGCTGGGGCAGGGCTGGGACAGGGCTGGGGCAGTTCTGGGGCTGGGGCTAGGCTGGGGCTGTGCTGGGGCCTGGGGCTGGGGCTGGGGGCTGGGCTGGGGCTCGGGGCAGGGCTGGAGCTGGGGCTGGGGCCCAGAGTGGGACTGGGCAGGGTCTGAGCTGGGGCTGGGGATTGGCTGGGCCTGGGCTGGGGGCTGGGCTGGGGATGAGCTGGGGCTGGGCTGGGGCCGGGGCTGGGGCAGAGCTGGGGTTGGGCTGGTGGCAGGGCTGGGGTGTGGGCTGGGGCTGGGGTGTGGCCTGGGGCTGGGCTAGGGCTGGGGTGGGGGCTGGGCTGGGGCCGGGTCTGGGGGCAGGGCTGGGACCAGGGCTGGGCTGGGGGCTGGGCTTGGGCTGGGGCATGGCTGGGATCGAGGCTGGAACCAAGGCTCAGGAGGATTTGGGGCTGTGCTAGGGGCAGGGCTGGGCTGGGGCTCAGCTGGGGCTGGGGCTGGGGCCAAGGCTGAGGCAGGGCTGGGCAGGGCTGGGGCAGGACTGGGGTTGGGGCTGGGGCTGGGGTAGGGGTAGGTCTGGGGCATGGCTGGGGCTGGGGCTGTGGCTGGGGCTGGGGCCGGGGCTGGGGGCAGGGATGGGGCATGGCTGGGGCTGGGGCTGGAACCAAGGCTTGGGCAGGGCTGAGGCTGGGCTCGGGCCGGGGCTGGGGGCAGGGATGGGGCATGGCTGGGGCTGGGGCTGGAACCAAGGCTTGGGCAGGGCTGAGGCTGGGCTCGGGCCGGGGCTGGGGCTGGGCTGGGGCTGGGGCAGGGCTGGGGCTGGGCTGGGGCTGGGGCTTGGGCAGGGTTTGGGCTGGGGCTGGAACTAAGGCTTGGGCAGGGCTGGGGCTGGAGGCTGGGGCCGAGGCTGGGCTGGGGCTGGGCTGGGGCTAGGGCTGGGCTGGGGCTGGGGCTGGGTCAAGGGTGGGCTGGTGGCTGGGCAGGGCTGGGGCAGAGCTGGGGCTGGGCTGGGGCTGAGCTGGGGGCAGGGTTGGGCTGGGCCTTGGGCAGGGGATGGGCTGGGTCTAGGGCTGGGGCTGTGCTGGTGCTGTGCTGGGAGTGGGCTGGGGACTAGGGCAGGGGCAGGGCTGGGGCAGGGCTGGGGCTGGGCTGGGGCCAGGTCTGGGGCTGGAGGCTGGGGCCGGGGCTGGGCTGGGGCTGGGCTGGAGCTAGGGCCGGGGCTGGAACTGGGGCTGGGGCAGGGGTTGGGGCCGGGGCTGCGCTGGGGATGAGCTGGGGCAGGGCTGGGGCTTGGGCTGGGGCCGGGGCTGGGCTGGGGCTGAGCTGAGGGTGGGGTGGGGGCTGGAGCAGGGCTAGGACTGGGCTGGGGGCTGGGCTGGTGCTGGGGCTGGGCTGGGGCTGGGGGCTGGGTCCGGGGATGGGGCAGGGCAGGGGATAGGAATGGGGCTGGGGCAGGACTGGTGCAGGGCTGGTGGCAGGGCTGGGGCAGGGCTGGAGCTGGACTGGGACGTGGCCGGGTCTGGAGGCAGGGATTAGCTGGGGCTGGGATTGGGCTGGTGGCAGGGCTGGGGCTGGGTTGGGGCTGGGGGCAGTGCTGGGGCATGGCTGCGTCCTGGACCAGGTCTGGGGGCAGGGCTGAGCTGGGACTGGAACTGGGGCGGGGACTGGGGCAGGGCTAGGCCTGGGGCTGGGCTGGGGCCAAGTCTGGGGCTGGGGCAGGGGCAGGGCTGGGGCAGGGCAGGAACTGGGGCTGGGCTGGGGCCAAGATTGGGGCTGGGGCTGGGCTGGTGGCGAGGGTGGGGCTGGGGCTGGGCTAGGGCTGGGCTGGGGCCGGGGCTGCGACTGGGGCTGGATCCAGGGCTGGGGCTGGGCTGTGGCTGGGGCTGGGCTGGGGCAGGGCTGTGGCTGGGGCTGGGGCTGGGGCTGGGCTGGGGCTGGGCCGGGGCAGGGCTGGGGCTGGGGCAGGGCTGGGCTGGACTGGGGCCGGGGATGGGGGCCATGAGTGAGGCTTGGCTGGGGCTGGGGCTGGGGCTGGGGCTGGGGCTTGGCCGGGGGCAGGGCTGGGCTGGGGCAGGGCTGGGGCCGGGCTGGGGTTGGGTTCGGTGCAGGGCTGGGGCTGGGCAGGGCGGGGGCTGGGGCAGGGCTGGGCTACGGCTGGGCTGGGACTGGGGATGGGTCTGGGGGTAGGGCTGGGGCTGGGGCAGGGCTGGGCCTGGGCTGGGGATGAGGCTGGGGTGGGGCTGGGGCTGGGTCCAGGGCTGGGGCTGGGCTGGGGCTGGGACTGGGGCAGGGCTAGGGTTAGGCTGGGGGCAAGGATGGGGTTTGGGCTGGGGCTGGGCCACAGCTTGGGCTGGGCTGGGACCGGGGCTGGGCTGGGGTAGGGCTGGCACAGGACTAGGCCTGGGGCTGGGATGGGGCCGAGTCTGGGGCCGGGGCTGGGGCCAGGGCAGGGGCAGGGCTGGGGCAGGGCTTGAACTGGGGCTGGGATGGGGCCGAGTCTGGGGACGGGGCTGGGGCCGGGGCAGGGGCAGGGCTGGGGCAGGGCTTGAACTGGGGCTGGGCTGGAACCAAGTTTGGGGCTGGGGCTGGGCTGGTGGCGAGGGTGGGGCTGGGGCTGGGGCTGAGGTAGGGGTAGGGCTGGGGCTGGAGTGGGGCCAGGGCTGGGGCAGGACTAGGCTTGAGGCTGGGCCTTGGGCTGGGGCTGGGTTGGCGCATGGCTGGGGTTGGGTCTGGAGCCAGGGTTGGGGCAGGAGCCAGGGCTGGGGCAGGGCTGAGATCAGGCCTGGGGCCGGGGCAGGGCTGGGGCTAGGCTGGGGCTGGGCCTGGGACTGGGCTGTGGCTGGGGCTCGGGACAGGGCTGGGGCCAGGCTGGGTCTGGGGCTGGGCTGGGGGCAGGGCTGGGGCTGGGGTCTGGGATGGGGCAGGACTGGGACTGGGGCAGGGTCACGGGCCGAGGCTGGGGACAGGGCTGGGGCTGGGCTAGGGCAGGGCTGGGGCTGGGGCTCACTGGGGCTGGGTCCAGGGCTGTGGCTGGGCTGTGGCTGGAGCTGGGCTGGGCCTGGGCTAGGGCTGGGCTGGGGCCGGGGCTGCTACTGGGTCTGGATCCAGGGCTGGGGCTGGGCTGTGGCTGGGGCTGGGCTGGGGCAGGGCTGGGGCTGTGGCTGGGGCTGGGCTGGGGCTGGGCCGGGGCTGAGCTGGGCTAGGGCAGGGCTGGGGCCGGGCTGGGGCTGGGTTCGGTGCAGGGCTGGGGCTGGCGCACGGCTGGGCTGGGGCCGGGGATGGGGCCGTGAGTGGGGCTTGGCTGGGGCTGTGCTGGTGCTGTGCTGGGGGTGGGCTGGGGACTAGGGCTGGGGCAGGGCTGACGCAGGGCTGGGGCTGGGCTGGGGGCAGGGGCTGGGGCCTGGGGTAGGGCTGGGACTGAGGTTGGGCCCGGGGCTGGGGCTGGAGTAGGCTGGAGGCTGGGCCTTGGGCTGGGGCTGGGGGCAGGTCTGGGCTGGGGGCATGGCTGGGGCTGGGTTGGAAGCAGGGCTGGGGGTGGGCCTGGGGCTGGGGCGGGGGCTGGGGCAAGACTGAGGCTGGGGCAGGGCTTGGGCTGGGGCTGGGGCAGGACTGAGGCTGGGGCTGGAACCAATTCTTGGGCAGGGCTAGGGCTGGGGCTGGGGCGGGGGCTGGGGCTGCGGACAGGGCTGTGGCCGAGCTAGGGCTGGGCTGAGGGCAGGGCTGGGCTAGGGCTGGGGCTGGGGCAGGGCTGGGCCCGAGGCTGCAGCAGGGCTGGGGTAGGGCTGGGGCTGGGGCTGGGCTGGGGCTTGGGCTGGGGCAGGGCTGGGCCTGGGCTGGGACCAGGACTGGGCTGGGGCAGGGACTAGGGCAGGGCTGGGGCTGGGGCTGGGGCTGGGCTGTGCTGGAGCTGGGGACAGGGCTGGGGCCAGGCTGGGGCTGGGGCTGGGGCTGGGGCCGGGGCAGGGGCAGGGCTGGGGCAGGGCTGGAACTGGGGCTGGGCTGGGGCCAAATTTGGGGCTGGGGCTGGGCTGGTGGCGAGGGTGGGGCTGGGGCTGGGGCTGCGGACAGGGCTGGGGCTGGGCTGAGGTAGGGGTAGGGCTGGGGCTGGATTGGGGCTTGGGCTGGGGCAGGACTAGGCTTGAGGCTGGGCCTTGGTCTGGGGCTGGGTTGGCGCAGGGCTGGGGCTGGGGCTGGAACCAAGACATGGGCAGGCCTGGGGCAGGGGCTGGAGCCAGGGCTGGGGCAGGAGCCAGGGCTGGGGCAGGGCTAGGGTCAGGCCTGGGGCTGGGCCTAGTGCAGGGCTGGGGCTAGGCTGGGGCTGGGCCTGGGGATGGGCTGTGGCTGGGGCTGGGGACAGGGCTGGGGCTAGGCTGGGGCTGGGCCTGGGGCTGGGCGGTGGCTGGGGCTGGGCTGGGGGCAGAGATGGGGATGAAGTTGGGCTGGGCTGGGGGAACGGATGGGGCTGGGGCTGGGGCTGGTGTTTGGGCTGGGGCAGGGCTGAGGCTGGGGCTGGGTCCAGGGCAGGGGCTGGACTGGGGCTGGGCCTGGGGCTAGGCTGGGGCTGGGGCTGGGTCCAGGGTGGGGCTGGTGCCGGGGCTGGGGCCGGACTGGGGATGGGCTGGGCTGGGGGTGGGTTCATGGCTGTGACAGGGCAGTGGCTGGAGCTGGGCTGGGGCTGAGGGTGGGGCTGGGGCTGGGTTAGGGCTGGGGCTGGGGCAGGGCTGGGGATGGGGCTGGGCTGGGGCTGGGTCCAGGGCTGGGGCTGGGCTGTGGCTAGGGCTGGGCTGGGGCAGGGCTGGGGCTGTGGCTGGGGCTGGGCTGGGGCTGTGTTCAGGGCAGGGGATGGGCTGGGGCTGGGGCTGGGTCGGGGCAGGGCTGGGGAAGGGGCTGGGCTGGGGCCGAGGGTGGGGCTGTGGCTGGGGCTGGGGCTGAGGGCAGGGCTGGGCTAGGGCTGGGGCTGGGCGGTGGCTGGGGCTGGGCCGGGGCAGAGGCAGGGTTGGGGCAGGGCTTGAACTGGGGCTGGGCTGGGGGCAAGGTTGGGGCTGGGGCTGGGCTGGTGGAGAGGGTGGGGCTGGGGCTGGGGCTGCGGAAAGGGCTGGGGCTAGGGCTGAGGTTGGGGTAGGGCTGGGGCTGGATTGGGGCTTGGGCTGGGGCAGGACTAGGCTTGAGGCTGGGCCTTGGGCTGGGGCTGGGTTGGCGCAGGGCTGGAGCTGGGGCTGGAACCAAGGCATGGGCAGGGCTGGGGCTGGGGCTGGAGCCAGGGCTGGGGCAGGAGCCAGGGCTGGGGCAGGGCTGAGGTCAGGCCTGGGGTTGCGGCTGGGGCTGGGGATGGGCTTGGGGGTGGGCTGGGGACAGGGCTGGGGCGAGGCTGGGTCTGGGGCTGGGCTGAGGGCAGGGCTGGGGCTGGGGGCTGGGATGGGGCAGGACTGGGACTGGGGCAGGGGCACGGGCCGAGGCTGGGGACAGGGCTAGGGCTGGAGCTAGGGCAGGGCTGTGGCTGGAGCTGGGCTGGGGCTGAGGGTGGGGCTGGGGCTGAGCTAGGGCTGGGCTGGGACCGGGGCTGCGACTGGGGATGGATCCAGGGCTGGGGCTGGGCTGTGCCTCGGGTTGGGCTGGGGCTGGGGCTAGGCTGGGGCTGGGCTGGGGCAGGGCTGGGGTGGGGCCGGGGATGGGGCCAGGGGTGGGGCTGGGGCTGGGTCCACGGCTGGGGCTGGGCTGGGGCTGGGGCTGGGCTGGGGCAGTGCTGGGGCTGGGCTGTGGCTGGGCTGGGACCAGGACTGGGCTTGGGCAGGGACGGGGGCACGACTTGGGCTGAGGCTGGGGCTGGGGCTGGGATGGGGCAGGGCTGGGGCTGGGGCTGGGCAGGGGGCAGGGATGGGGATGGGGCTGAGGCTGGGGCTGGGGCTGGGATTGGGTAGGGCTGGGGCTGGGGCTGGGCTGGGGCTTGGGCTGGGGCAGGGCTGGGCCTGGGCTGGGACCAGGACTGGGCTGGGGCAGGGACTAGGGCAGGGCTGGGGCTGGGGCTGGGGCTGGGGCCGGGCTAGGGCTGGGGTGGGGGCAAGGATGGGGCTGGGGCTGGGGCTGGGGCTGGGCCAGGGCTTGGGCTGGGCTGGGACCGGAGCTGGGCTGGGATAGGGCTGGCACAGGGCTGGGGATGTGGCTGGGTCTGGGGCGGGGACTGGGGCAGGGCTAGGCCTGGGGCTGGGCTGGGGCCGAGTCTGGGGCCGGGGCAGGGGCAGGGTTGGGGCAGGGCTGGAACTGGGGCTGGGCTGGGGTCAAGGTTGGGTCTGGTGCTGGGCTGGTGGCTAGGGTGGGGCTGGGGCTGGGGCTGCGGAGAGGGCTGGGGCTAGGGCTGAGGTAGGGTTAGGTCTGGGGCTGGATTGGGGCCAGGGCTGGGGCAGGACTAGGCTTGAGGCTGGGCCTTGGGCTGGGGCTGGTTTCGGTGCAGGGCTGGGGCTGGGGCAGGGCTGGGCTAGGGCCGGGGATGGGGCCATGAGTGGGGCTGGGCTGGGGCTGGGCCGGGGCCGGGGCAGGGGCTGGGCTGGGGACAGGGCTGGGGCTGGGGGCTGGGATGGGGCAGGACTGGGACTGGGGCAGGGGCACGGGCTGAGGCTGGGGACAAGGCTAAGGCTGGAGCTAGGGCAGGGCTGGGGCCAGGCTGGGACTGGGTTCGGCACAGGGGTGGGGCTTGGTCCAGGGCTGGGGCTGGGCTAGGGCAGGGCTGGGGCTGGGGCTGGGCTGGGGCTGGGTCCAGGGCTGTGGCTGGGCTGGGGCTGGAGCTGGGCTGGGGCTGAGGGTGGGGCTGGGGCTGAGCTAGGGCTGGGCTGGGGCCGGGGCTGCGACTGGGGCTGGATCCAGGGCTGGGGCTGGGCTGTGGCTGTGGCTGGGCTGTGGCTGGGGCTGTGGCTGGGGCTGGGCTGGGGTTGGGCTGGGGCAGGGCTGGGCTGGGGCAGGGCTGGGGCTGGGGCTACGGCTGGGTTCAGTGCAGGGCTGGGGCAGGGGCTGGGGCCGGGGCTGGGGCAGGACTGAGGCTGGGCTGTGGTCTGGGCTGGGCCTGGGACAGGGCTGGGCCCGAGGCTGCGGCAGGGCTGGGGTAGGGCTGGGGCTGGGGCTGGGCTACGGCCGAGGCTGGGCAGGGCTGGGGTAGGGCTGGGGCTGGGGCTGGGCTGGGGCTTGGGCTGGGGCAGGGCTGGTGCTGGGGCTGGGCTGGGGCTGGGTCCAGGGCTGTGGCTGGGCTGTGGCTGGAGCTGGGCTGGGGCTGAGGGTGGGGCTGGGGCTGAGCTAGGGCTGGGCTGGGGCCGGGGCTGCGCTGGGTCTGGATCCAGGGCTGGGGCTGGGCTGTGGCTGGGGCTGGGCTGGGGCAGGGCTGGGGCTGGGGCTGGGCTGGGGACGAGGGTGGGGCTGGGGCTGGGGCTGGGGCTGCGGACAGGGCTGTGGCCGAGCTAGGGCTGGGCTGAGGGCAGGGCTGTGCTAGGACTGGGGCTGGGGCAGGGCTGGGGCCGGGGCTGAGGCTGGGCTGGGGTCTGGGCTGGGCCTGGGACAGGGCTGGGCCCGAGGCTGCAGCAGGGCTGGGGTAGGGCTGGGGCTGGGGCTGGGCTGGGGCCTGGGCTGGGGGAGGGCTGGGCCTGGGCTGGGACCAGGACTGGGCTGGGGTAGGGAATAGGGCAGGGCTGGGGCTGGGACTAGGGCAGGGCTGGGGTAGGGCTGGAACTGGGGCTGGGCAGGGGGCAAGGTTGGGGCTGGGGCTGGGCTGGTGGCGAGGGTGGGGCTGGGGCTGGGGTGGGGCTGCGGACAGGACTGGGGCTAAGGCTGAGGTAGGGGTAGGGCTGGGGCTGGATTGGGGCTTGGGCTGGGGCAGGACTAGGCTTGAGGCTGGGCCTTGGGCTGGGGCTGGGTTGGCGCAGGGCTGGGGCTGGGGCTGGAACCAAGGCATGGGCAGGGCTGGGGCTGGGGCTGGAGCCAGGGTTGGGGCAGGAGCCAGGGCTGGGGCAGGGGCTGAGGTCAGGCCTGGGGCTGCGGCTGGGGCAGGGCTGGGTCTGGGGCTGGGCTTGGGGGTGGGGCTGGGGACAGGGCTGGGGCTAGGCTGGGTCTGGGGCTGGGCTGAGGGCAGGGCTGGGGCTGGGGGCTGGGATGGGGCTGGGGGCTGGGGCTGGGGCTACGGCTGGGTTCAGTGCAGGGCTGGGGCAGGGGCTGGGGCCGGGGCTGGGGCAGGACTGAGGCTGGGCTGTGGTCTGGGCTGGGCCTGGGACAGGGCTGGGCCCGAGGCTGCGGCAGGGCTGGGGTAGGGCTGGGGCTGGGGCTGGGCTACGGCCGAGGCTGGGCAGGGCTGGGGTAGGGCTGGGGCTGGGGCTGGGCAGGGCTGGGGCTTGGGCTGGGGCAGGGCTGGGCCTGGGCTGGGACCAGGACTGGGCTGGGGCAGGGACTAGGGCAGGGCTGGGGCTGGGGCTGGGGCTGGGGCCGGGCTAGGGCTGGAGTGGGGGCAAGGATGGGGCTGGGGCTGGGGCTGGGCCAGGGCTTGGGCTGGGCTGGGACCGGAGCTGGGCTGGGGTAGGGCTGGCACAGGGCTGGGGATGTGGCTGGGTCTGGGGCGGGGACTGGGGCAGGGCTAGGCCTGGGGCTGGGCATGGACCGGGACTGGGCAGGGGTAGGGCCGGGGCTGGGGGCTGGGCTGGGGCTGGGGTTGGGCTGGGGCTGGGGCTGGGGCTGGGGCCGGGGCTGCGACTGGGGCTGGGTCCAGGGCAGGGGCTGGGCTGGGGCTGGGGCTGGGCCGGGGCAGGGCTGGGGCAGGGGCTGGGCTGGGGCCGAGTGTGGGGCTGGGGCTGGGGCTGGGGCTGAGGGCAGGGCTGGGCTAGGACTGGGGCTGGGGCAGGGGCCGGAGCTGGGGACAGGGCTGGGGCCGGGCTGGGGCTGGGTTCGGTGCAGCGCTGGGGCTGGGCAGGGCGGGGGCTGGGGCAGGGCTGGGCTACGGCTGGGCTGGGATCGGGGATGGGTCCGGGGGTGGGGCTGGGGCTGGGGCAGGGCTGGTCCTGGGCTGGGGATGAGGCTGGGGTGGGGCTGGGGCTGGGTCCAGCGCTGGGGCTGGGCTGGGGCTGGGACTGGGGCCGGGGCTAGTGTTAGGCTGGGGGCAAGGATGGGGTTTGGGCTGGGGCTGGGCCAGGGCTTGGGCTGTGCTGGGACCGGGGCTGGGCTGGGGTAGGGCTGGCAGAGGGCTAGGCCTCGGGCTGGGCTGGGGCCGAGTCTGGGGCCGGGGCTGGGGCCGGGCCAGGGGCATGGCTGGGGCAGGGCTTGAACTGGGGCTGGGCTGGGGCCAAGGTTGGGGCTGGGGCTGGGCTGGTGGCAAGGATGGGGCTGGGGCTGGTGCTGAGGTAGGGGTAGGGTTGGGGCTGGAGTGGGGCCAGGGCTGGGGCAGGGCTAGGCTTGAAGCTGGGCCTAGGGCTGGGGCTGGGTCTGGAACCAAGGCTTGGGCGGGGCTGGGGCTGGGGCTGGAGCCAGGGTTGGGGCAGGAGCCAGGGCTGGGGCTGGGGCTGAGGTCAGGCCTGGGGCTGCGGCTGGGGCAGGCTGGGGCTAGGCTGGGGCTGGGCCTGGGGCTGGGCTGTGGCTGGGGCTCGGGACAGGGCTGGGGCCAGGCTGGGTCTGGGGCTGGGCTGGGGGCAGGGCTGGGGCTGGGGCAGGGGCACGGGCTGAAGCTGGGGACAGGGCTAGGGCTGGAGCTAGGGCAGGGGCTGGGGCCAGGCTGGGGCTGGGTTCGGCTCAGGGCTGGGGCTTGGTCCAGGGCTGGGGCGGGGCTGGGCTGGGGCTGGGGCTGGAACCAAGTCTTGGGCAGGGCTGGGGCTGGGGCTGGGGCTGGGGCAGGGCTGGGGCTGGGCGTGGACCGTGACTGGGCAGGGGGAGGGCTGGGGCAGGGGCTGGGCTTGGGACGAGGGTGGGGCTGGGGCTGGGGCTGGGGCTGCGGACAGGGCTGTGGCCGAGCTAGGGCTGGGCTGAGGGCAGGGCTGTGCTAGGACTGGGGCTGGGGCAGGGCTGGGGCCGGGGCTGAGGCTGGGCTGGGGTCTGGGCTGGGCCTGGGACAGGGCTGGGCCCGAGGCTGCAGCAGGGCTGGGGTAGGGCTGGGGCTGGGGCTGGGCTGGGGCCTGGGCTGGGGGAGGGCTGGGCCTGGGCTGGGACCAGGACTGGGCTGGGGCAGGGACTAGGGCAGGGCTGGGGCTGGGGCTGGGGCAGGGCTGGGGCAGAGCTGGAACTGGGGCTGGGCTGGTGGCGAGGGTGGGGCTGGGGCTGGGGTGCGGCTGCGGACAGGGCTGGGGCTAGGGCTGAGGTAGGGGTAGGGCTGGGGCTGGATTGGGACTTGGGCTGGGGCAGGACTAGGCTTGAGGCTGGGCCTTGGGCTGGGGCTGGTTTGGCGCAGGGCTGGGGCTGGGGCTGGAACCAAGGCATGGGCAGTGCTGGGGCTGGGGCTGGAGCCAGGGTTGGGGCAGGAGCCAGGGCTGGGGCTGGGGCTGAGGTCAGGCCTGGGGCTGCGGCTGGGGCAGGGCTGGGGCTGGGGCCTGGCTTGGGGGTGGGGCTGGGGACAGGGCTGGGGCTAGGCTGGGTCTGGGGCTGGGCTGAGGGCAGGGCTGGGGCTGGGGGCTGGGATGGGGCAGGACTGGGACTGGGGCAGGGGCACGGGCCGAGGCTGGGGACAGGGCTAGGGCTGGAGCTAGGGCAGGGCTGGGGCCAGGCTGGGACTGGGTTCGGCACAGGGGTGGGGCTAGGTCCAGGGCTGGGGCTGGGCTAGGGCAGGGCTGGGGCTGGGCTGGGGCTGGGTCCAGGGCTGTGGCTGGGCTGTGGCTGGAGCTGGGCTGGGGCTGAGGGTGGGGCTGGGGCTGGGCTAGGGCTGGGCTAGGGCTGGGCTGGGGCCGGGGCTGCGACTGGGGCTGGATCCAGGGCTGGGGCTGGGCTGTGGCTGTGGCTGGGCTGTGGCTGGGGCTGGGGCTGGGGCTGGGCTGGGGCTGGGCCGGGGCAGGGCTGGGCTGGGGCAGGGCTGGGGCTGGGGCTACGGCTGGGTTCAGTGCAGGGCTGGGGCAGGGGCTGGGGCCGGGGCTGGGGCAGGACTGAGGCTGGGCTGTGGTCTGGGCTGGGCCTGGGACAGGGCTGGGCCCGAGGATGCGGCAGGGCTGGGGTAGGGCTGGGGCTGGGGCTGGGCTACGGCCGAGGCTGGGCAGGGCTGGGGTAGGGCTGGGGCTGGGGCTGGGCTGGGGCTTGGGCTGGGGCAGGGCTGGGCCTGGGCTGGGACCAGGACTGGGCTGGGGCAGGGACTAGGGCAGGGCTGGGGCTGGGGCTGGGGCTGGGGCCAGGCTAGGGCTGGGGTCGAGGGTGGGGCTGGGGCTGGGGCTGGGGCTGCGGACAGGGCTGTGGCCGAGCTAGGGCTGGGCTGAGGGCAGGGCTGGGCTAGGACTGGGGCTGGGGCAGGGCTGGTGCTGGGCTGTGGCTGTGGCTGGGCTGTGGCTGGGGCTGGGGCTGGGGCTGGGCTGGGGCTGGGCCGGGGCAGGGCTGGGCTGGGGCAGGGCTGGGGCTGGGGCTACGGCTGGGTTCAGTGCAGGGCTGGGGCAGGGGCTGGGGCCGGGGCTGGGGCAGGACTGAGGCTGGGCTGTGGTCTGGGCTGGGCCTGGGACAGGGCTGGGCCCGAGGATGCGGCAGGGCTGGGGTAGGGCTGGGGCTGGGCTACGGCCGAGGCTGGGCAGGGCTGGGGTAGGGCTAGGGCTGGGGCTGGGCTACGGCCGAGGCTGGGCAGGGCTGGGGTAGGGCTGGGGCTGGGGCTGGGCTGGGGCTTGGGCTGGGGCAGGGCTGGGCCTGGGCTGGGACCAGGACTGGGCTGGGGCAGGGACTAGGGCAGGGCTGGGGCTGGGGCTGGGGCTGGGGCCGGGCTAGGGCTGGGGTCGAGGGTGGGGCTGGGGCTGGGGCTGGGGCTGCGGACAGGGCTGTGGCCGAGCTAGGGCTGGGCTGAGGGCAGGGCTGGGCTAGGACTGGGGCTGGGGCAGGGCTGGGGCTGGGGCTGAGGCTGGGCTGGGGTCTGGGCTGGGCCTGGGACAGGGCTGGGCCCGAGGCTGCAGCAGGGCTGGGGTAGGGCTGGGGCTGGGGCTGGGCTGGGGCCTGGGCTGGGGGAGGGCTGGGCCTGGGCTGGGACCAGGACTGGGCTGGGGCAGGGACTAGGGCAGGGCTGGGGCTGGGGCTGGGGCAGGGCTGGGGCAGGGCTGGAACTGGGGCTGGGGTGGGGCCAAGGTTGGGTCTGGGGCTGGGCTGGTGGCGAGGGTGGGGCTGGGGCTGGGGTGGGGCTGCAGACAGGGCTGGGGCTAGGGCTGGAGCCAGGGTTGGGGCAGGAGCCAGGGCTGGGGCAGGGCTGAGGTCAGGCCTGGGGCTGGGGCTGGGGCAGGGCTGTGGCTGGGCCTGGGGCTGGGGACAGGGCTGGGGCCAGGCTGGGTCTGGGGCTGGGCTGAGGGCAGGGCTGGGGCTGGGGGCTGGGATGCGGCAGGACTGGGACTGGGGCAGGGGCACGGGCTAGGGCTGGAGCTAGGGCAGGGCTGGGGCAGGGCTGGGGCTGGGGCTGGGGCTGGGCTGGGGCTGGGTCGAGGGCAGTGGCTGGGCTGGGGCTGGGGCTGGGTCCAGGGCAGGGGCTGGGCAGGGGCTGGGGTTAGGCTGGGGCAGGGCTAGGTATGAGGCTGGGGTGGGGCTGGGGCTGGGTCCAGGGCTGGGGCTGGGCTGGGACCAGGACTGGGCAGGGGCAGGGACTGGGGTAGGGCTGGGGCTGGGGCTGGGGCTGGGCGGTGGCTGGGGCTGTGGACAGGGCTGGGGCTAGGGCTGAGGTAGGGCTGGGCCTGGGGCTGGATTGGGGCCAGGGCTGGGGCAGGACTAGGCTTGAGGCTGGGCCTTGGGCTGGGGCTGGGTAGGCGCAGGGCTGGGGCTGGGGCTGGAACCAAGGCATGGGCAGTGCTGGGGCTGGGGCTGGAGCCAGGGCTGGGGCAGGAGCCAGAGCTGGGGCAGGGCCGGGGCTAGGCTGGGGCAGGGGCTGGGGCTGGGCTGTGGCTGGGGCTGGGGACAGGGCTGGGGCAAGGCTGGGTCTGGGGCTTGGATGGGGCAGGACTGGGACTAGGGCAGGGGCACGGGCTGAGGCTGGGGACAGGGCTAGGGCTGGAGCTAGGGCAGGGCTGGGGCCAGGCTGGGGCTGGGTTTGGCTCAGGCCTGTGGCTTGGTCCAGGGCTGGGGCTGGGCTGAGGGCATGGCTGGGCTACGCCTGGGGCTGGGGCAGGGCTAGGTTAGGGCTGGGCTGAGGCCGGGACTGGGTCCGGGCCTGGGGCTGGGCTGAGGGCAGGGCTGGGCAGGGGCTGGGGCTGGGGCTGGGTCAGGGCTTGGCTAGGGCTGGGCTGGGGCTGGGGCTGGGGCAGGGCTGGGCCTGGGGTTGGGCTGGGGCTGGGGCTGGGTCTGGGGATGGGCTGGGGCTGGTGCTGAGCAGTGGCTGGGGCTGGGCCTGGACCAGGACTGGGCCGGGGCAGGGACTGGGGCAGGGCCAGGGCTGGGGCTGAGGGTGGGGCTGGGCGGTGGCTGGGGCTGGGCTGGGGCAGGGCTGGGCTGAGGCCTCGTACTGGGCTGGGGCTGGGATGGGGCTGGGGCTGTGGCCAGGGCTGGAGTAGGGCTGGGGCTGGGGCTGAGGGCAGGGATGGGGCAGGGCTGGGGCTGGGCTGGGGCTGGGGCTGGGGCTGGGGATGGGCTGGGGCTGGTGCTGGGCAGTGGCTGGGGCTGGGCCTGGACCAGGACTGGGCCGGGGCAGGGACTGGGGCAGGGCCAGGGCTGGGGCTGAGGGTGGGGCTGGGCGGTGGCTGGGGCTGGGCTGGGGCTGGGCTGGGGCCAGGTCTGGGGCTGGGGGCTGGAGGCTGGGGCCGGGGCTGGGCTGGGGCACGGCTGGGGCTGGAGGCTGGGGCTGGGGCTGGGCTGGGGCTGAGCTGGGGGTGGGGTGGGGGCTGGAGCAGGGCTAGGACTGGGCTGGGGGCTGGGCTGGTGCTGGGGCTGGGCTGAGGACTCGTACTGGGCTGGTGCTGGGATGGGGCCAGGTTTGGGGCCGGAGCTGGGGTTGGGGCTGGGGCTGGGGCTGGGGCTGAGGGCTGGGTCTTGGCTGGGGCTGATGGATGGGGCTGGGGCAGGTCTGGGGCATGGCTGGGGCTGGGGCTGTGGCTGGGGCTGGGGCCGGGGCTGGGGGCAGGGATGGGGCATGGCTGGGGCTGGGGCTGGAACCAAGGCTTGGGCAGGGCTGGGGCTGGAGGCTGGGGCCGAGGCTGGGCTGGGGCTGGGCTGGGGCTGGGGCAAGGGTGGGCTGGTGGCTGGGCAGGGCTGGGGCAGGGCTGGGGCTGGGCTGGGGCCAGGTCTGGGGCTGGGGGCTGGAGGCTGGGGCCGGGGCTGGGCTGGGGCACGGCTGGGGCTGGAGGCTGGGGCTGGGGCTGGGCTGGGGCTGAGCTGGGGGTGGGGTGGGGGCTGGAGCAGGGCTAGGACTGGGCTGGGGGCTGGGCTGGTGCTGGGGCTGGGCTGAGGCCTCGTACTGGGCTGGGGCTGGGATGGGGCTGGGTTTGGGGCCGGGGCTGGGGCAGGGCTGGGGCTGGGGCTGTGGCCAGGGCTGGAGTAGGGCTGGGGCTGGGGCTGAGGGCAGGGATGGGGCAGGGCTGGGGCTGGGCTGGGGCTGGGGCTGGGGCTGGGGATGGGCTGGGGCTGGTGCTGGGCAGTGGCTGGGGCTGGGCCTGGACCAGGACTGGGCCGGGGCAGGGACTGGGGCAGGGCCAGGGCTGGGGCTGAGGGTGGGGCTGGGCGGTGGCTGGGGCTGGGCTGGGGCAGGGCTGGGGCTGGGGCTGGGCTGGGGGCAGAGCTGGGGCTGGGGCAGGGCTGAGGTCAGACCTGGGGCTGGGGCTGGGGCACGGCTGGGGCTAGGCTGGGGCTGGGCCTGGGGCTGGGCTGTGGCTGGGGCTGGGGACAGGGCTGGGGCTGGGGGCTGGGATGGGGCAGGACTGGGACTGGGGCAGGGGAACGGGCCGAGGCTGGGGACTGGGCTTGGGCTGGAGCTAGGGCAGGGCTGGGGCCAGGCTGGGGCTGGGTTCGGCTCAGGGCTGGGGCTTGGTCCAGGGCAGGGTTGGGGCTGGGCTGGGGCTGGGCTGGGGCAGGACTGGGGCTGGGGTGGGGCTGGAACTGTGCTGGGGCTGTGGCTGAAGCTGGGGGCTTGTCTGGGGCTGGGGCAGGGCTGTGGCAGGGCTGGGGCAGGGGCTGGAGCCGGGGCTTGGGCCAGGGCTGGGGCAGGGCTGGGGGCTGGGGCCGGGGCTAGGCAGGGCTGGGGCTGGGGCCGGGGTTGTGTTGAGGCCGAGCTGGGGCTGGGGCTGGGCTAGAGCTGGAGCGGGGGCTGGGGCAGGGCTGGAGCTGTGCTGGGGCTGGGGCTAGGCTGGGGCTGTGCTGGGGGCTGGGTCCGGGATTGGGGCAGGGCTGGGGCCGGGGCTTGGGCTGAGGCAGGGCTGGGGTCTGGGCTGTGACTGGGGCACGGCTGTGCTGGAGGCTGGACTGGGGCTGGGGCAGGACTGGGGCAGGGCTGGGGCTGGGCTGGGGCTGGTTTGGCGCAGGGCTGGGGCTGGGGCTGGAACCAAGGCATGGGCAGTGCTGGGGCTGGGGCTGGAGCCAGGGTTGGGGCAGGAGCCAGGGCTGGGGCTGGGGCTGAGGTCAGGCCTGGGGCTGCGGCTGGGGCAGGGCTGGGGCTGGGGCCTGGCTTGGGGGTGGGGTTGGGGACAGGGCTGGGGCTAGGCTGGGTCTGGGGCTGGGCTGAGGGCAGGGCTGGGGCTGGGGGCTGGGATGGGGCAGGACTGGGACTGGGGCAGGGGCACGGGCCGAGGCTGGGGACAGGGCTAGGGCTGGAGCTAGGGCAGGGCTGGGGCCAGGCTGGGACTGGGTTCGGCACAGGGGTGGGGCTTGGTCCAGGGCTGGGGCTGGGCTAGGGCAGGGCTGGGGCTGGGCTGGGGCTGGGTCCAGGGCTGTGGCTGGGCTGTGGCTGGAGCTGGGCTGGGGCTGAGGGTGGGGCTGGGGCTGGGCTAGGGCTGGGCTGGGGCCGGGGCTGCGACTGGGGCTGGATCCAGGGCTGGGGCTGGGCTGTGGCTGTGGCTGGGCTGTGGCTGGGGCTGGGGCTGGGGCTGGGCTGGGGCTGGGCCGGGGCAGGGCTGGGCTGGGGCAGGGCTGGGGCTGGGGCTACGGCTGGGTTCAGTGCAGGGCTGGGGCAGGGGCTGGGGCCGGGGCTGGGGCAGGACTGAGGCTGGGCTGTGGTCTGGGCTGGGCCTGGGACAGGGCTGGGCCCGAGGATGCGGCAGGGCTGGGGTAGGGCTGGGGCTGGGCTACGGCCGAGGCTGGGCAGGGCTGGGGTAGGGCTGGGGCTGGGGCTGGGCTGGGGCTTGGGCTGGGGCAGGGCTGGGCCTGGGCTGGGACCAGGACTGGGCTGGGGCAGGGACTAGGGCAGGGCTGGGGCTGGGGCTGGGGCTGGGGCCGGGCTAGGGCTGGGGTCGAGGGTGGGGCTGGGGCTGGGGCTGGGGCTGCGGACAGGGCTGTGGCCGAGCTAGGGCTGGGCTGAGGGCAGGGCTGGGCTAGGACTGGGGCTGGGGCAGGGCTGGGGCTGGGGCTGAGGCTGGGCTGGGGTCTGGGCTGGGCCTGGGACAGGGCTGGGCCCGAGGCTGCAGCAGGGCTGGGGTAGGGCTGGGGCTGGGGCTGGGCTGGGGCCTGGGCTGGGGGAGGGCTGGGCCTGGGCTGGGACCAGGACTGGGCTGGGGCAGGGACTAGGGCAGGGCTGGGGCTGGGGCTGGGGCAGGGCTGGGGCAGGGCTGGAACTGGGGCTGGGGTGGGGCCAAGGTTGGGTCTGGGGCTGGGCTGGTGGCGAGGGTGGGGCTGGGGCTGGGGTGGGGCTGCGGACAGGGCTGGGGCTAGGGCTGGAGCCAGGGTTGGGGCAGGAGCCAGGGCTGGGGCAGGGCTGAGGTCAGGCCTGGGGCTGGGGCTGGGGCAGGGCTGTGGCTGGGCCTGGGGCTGGGGACAGGGCTGGGGCCAGGCTGGGTCTGGGGCTGGGCTGAGGGCAGGGCTGGGGCTGGGGGCTGGGATGCGGCAGGACTGGGACTGGGGCAGGGGCACGGGCTAGGGCTGGAGCTAGGGCAGGGCTGGGGCAGGGCTGGGGCTGGGGCTGGGGCTGGGCTGGGGCTGGGTCGAGGGCAGTGGCTGGGCTGGGGCTGGGGCTGGGGCTGGGTCCAGGGCAGGGGCTGGGCAGGGGCTGGGGTTAGGCTGGGGCAGGGCTAGGTATGAGGCTGGGGTGGGGCTGGGGCTGGGTCCAGGGCTGGGGCTGGGCTGGGACCAGGACTGGGCAGGGGCAGGGACTGGGGTAGGGCTGGGGCTGGGGCTGGGGCTGGGCGGTGGCTGGGGCTGTGGACAGGGCTGGGGCTAGGGCTGAGGTAGGGCTGGGCCTGGGGCTGGATTGGGGCCAGGGCTGGGGCAGGACTAGGCTTGAGGCTGGGCCTTGGGCTGGGGCTGGGTAGGCGCAGGGCTGGGGCTGGGGCTGGAACCAAGGCATGGGCAGTGCTGGGGCTGGGGCTGGAGCCAGGGCTGGGGCAGGAGCCAGAGCTGGGGCAGGGCCGGGGCTAGGCTGGGGCAGGGGCTGGGGCTGGGCTGTGGCTGGGGCTGGGGACAGGGCTGGGGCAAGGCTGGGGCTGGGGCTGGGATGGGGCAGGACTGGGACTAGGGCAGGGGCACGGGCTGAGGCTGGGGACAGGGCTAGGGCTGGAGCTAGGGCAGGGCTGGGGCCAGGCTGGGGCTGGGTTTGGCTCAGGGGTGGGGCTTGGTCCAGGGCTGGGGCTGGGCTGAGGGCATGGCTGGGCTACGCCTGGGGCTGGGGCAGGGCTAGGTTAGGGCTGGGCTGAGGCCGGGACTGGGTCCGGGCCTGGGGCTGGGCTGAGGGCAGGGCTGGGCAGGGGCTGGGGCTGGGTCAGGGCTTGGCTAGGGCTGGGCTGGGGCTGGGGCTGGGGCAGGGCTGGGCCTGGGGTTGGGCTGGGGCTGGGGCTGGGTCTGGGGATGGGCTGGGGCTGGTGCTGAGCAGTGGCTGGGGCTGGGCCTGGACCAGGACTGGGCCGGGGCAGGGACTGGGGCAGGGCCAGGGCTGGGGCTGAGGGTGGGGCTGGGCGGTGGCTGGGGCTGGGCTGGGGCAGGGCTGGGCTGAGGCCTCGTACTGGGCTGGGGCTGGGATGGGGCTGGGGCTGTGGCCAGGGCTGGAGTAGGGCTGGGGCTGGGGCTGAGGGCAGGGATGGGGCAGGGCTGGGGCTGGGCTGGGGCTGGGGCTGGGGCTGGGGATGGGCTGGGGCTGGTGCTGGGCAGTGGCTGGGGCTGGGCCTGGACCAGGACTGGGCCGGGGCAGGGACTGGGGCAGGGCCAGGGCTGGGGCTGAGGGTGGGGCTGGGCGGTGGCTGGGGCTGGGCTGGGGCTGGGCTGGGGCCAGGTCTGGGGCTGGGGGCTGGAGGCTGGGGCCGGGGCTGGGCTGGGGCACGGCTGGGGCTGGAGGCTGGGGCTGGGGCTGGGCTGGGGCTGAGCTGGGGGTGGGGTGGGGGCTGGAGCAGGGCTAGGACTGGGCTGGGGGCTGGGCTGGTGCTGGGGCTGGGCTGAGGACTCGTACTGGGCTGGTGCTGGGATGGGGCCGGGTTTGGGGCCGGAGCTGGGGTTGGGGCTGGGGCTGGGGCTGGGGCTGAGGGCTGGGTCTTGGCTGGGGCTGATGGATGGGGCTGGGGCAGGTCTGGGGCATGGCTGGGGCTGGGGCTGTGGCTGGGGCTGGGGCCGGGGCTGGGGGCAGGGATGGGGCATGGCTGGGGCTGGGGCTGGAACCAAGGCTTGGGCAGGGCTGGGGCTGGAGGCTGGGGCCGAGGCTGGGCTGGGGCTGGGCTGGGGCTAGGGCTGGGCTGGGGCTGGGGCAAGGGTGGGCTGGTGGCTGGGCAGGGCTGGGGCAGGGCTGGGGCTGGGCTGGGGCTGAGCTGGGGGCAGGTTTGGGCTGGGGCTTGGGCAGGGGATGGGCTGGGTCTAGGGCTGGGGATGTGCTGGTGCTGTGCTGGGAGTGGGCTGGGGACTAGGGCAGGGGTAGGGCTGGGGCAGGGCTGGGGCTGGGCTGGGGCCAGGTCTGGGGCTGGGGGCTGGAGGCTGGGGCCGGGGCTGGGCTGGGGCACGGCTGGGGCTGGAGGCTGGGGCTGGGGCTGGGCTGGGGCTGAGCTGGGGGTGGGGGTGGGGGCTGGAGCAGGGCTAGGACTGGGCTGGGGGCTGGGCTGGTGCTGGGGCTGGGCTGAGGCCTCGTACTGGGCTGGGGCTGGGATGGGGCTGGGTTTGGGGCCGGGGCTGGGGCAGGGCTGGGGCTGGGGCTGTGGCCAGGGCTGGAGTAGGGCTGGGGCTGGGGCTGAGGGCAGGGATGGGGCAGGGCTGGGGCTGGGCTGGGGCTGGGGCTGGGGCTGGGGATGGGCTGGGGCTGGTGCTGGGCAGTGGCTGGGGCTGGGCCTGGACCAGGACTGGGCCGGGGCAGGGACTGGGGCAGGGCCAGGGCTGGGGCTGAGGGTGGGGCTGGGCGGTGGCTGGGGCTGGGCTGGGGCAGGGCTGGGGCTGGGGCTGGGCTGGGGGCAGAGCTGGGGCTGGGGCAGGGCTGAGGTCAGACCTGGGGCTGGGGCTGGGGCACGGCTGGGGCTAGGCTGGGGCTGGGCCTGGGGCTGGGCTGTGGCTGGGGCTGGGGCAGGGCTGGGGCTGGGGGCTGGGATGGGGCAGGACTGGGACTGGGGCAGGGGAACGGGCCGAGGCTGGGGACTGGGCTTGGGCTGGAGCTAGGGCAGGGCTGGGGCCAGGCTGGGGCTGGGTTCGGCTCAGGGCTGGGGCTTGGTCCAGGGCAGGGTTGGGGCTGGGCTGGGGCTGGGCTGGGGCAGGACTGGGGCTGGGGTGGGGCTGGAACTGTGCTGGGGCTGTGGCTGAAGCTGGGGGCTTGTCTGGGGCTGGGGCAGGGCTGTGGCAGGGCTGGGGCAGGGGCTGGAGCCGGGGCTTGGGCCAGGGCTGGGGCAGGGCTGGGGGCTGGGGCCGGGGCTAGGCAGGGCTGGGGCTGGGGCCGGGGTTGTGTTGAGGCCGAGCTGGGGCTGGGGCTGGGCTAGGGCTGGAGCGGGGGCTGGGGCAGGGCTGGAGCTGTGCTGGGGCTGGGGCTAGGCTGGGGCTGTGCTGGGGGCTGGGTCCGGGATTGGGGCAGGGTTGGGGCCGGGGCTTGGGCTGAGGCAGGGCTGGGGTCTGGGCTGTGACTGGGGCACGGCTGTGCTGGAGGCTGGACTGGGGCTGGGGCAGGACTGGGGCAGGGCTGGGGCTGGGCTGGGGCCTGGAGCCGGGGCTGGGGCTGAGCTGGGGCTGGGCTGCGGCCGGGGCTGAGGCAGGGCTGGGGCTGGGCTGGGGGCTGGGCTTGGGCAGGGCTGGGGCTGGGCTGGGGCTGGGGCAGGACTGGGGCAGGGCTGGGGCTGGGCTGGGGGCTGGAGCCGGGGCTGGGGCTGGGGCTGGGTGGGGCTCAGCTGGGGCTGGGCTGGGGCCAGGAGGCTGGGCAGGAGCATGGATTGGGCAGGGATGGGGCAGGGCAGGGGTAGGGCTGGGGCTGGGCTACGGCCGAGGCTGGGCAGGGCTGGGGTAGGGCTGGGGCTGGGGCTGGGGCTGGGGCTTGGGCTGGGGCAGGGCTGGGCCTGGGCTGGGACCAGGACTGGGCTGGGGCAGGGACTAGGGCAGGGCTGGGGCTGGGGCTGGGGCTGGGGCCGGGCTAGGGCTGGGGTCGAGGGTGGGGCTGGGGCTGGGGCTGGGGCTGCGGACAGGGCTGTGGCCGAGCTAGGGCTGGGCTGAGGGCAGGGCTGGGCTAGGACTGGGGCTGGGGCAGGGCTGGGGCTGGGGCTGAGGCTGGGCTGGGGTCTGGGCTGGGCCTGGGACAGGGCTGGGCCCGAGGCTGCAGCAGGGCTGGGGTAGGGCTGGGGCTGGGGCTGGGCTGGGGCCTGGGCTGGGGGAGGGCTGGGCCTGGGCTGGGACCAGGACTGGGCTGGGGCAGGGACTAGGGCAGGGCTGGGGCTGGGGCTGGGGCAGGGCTGGGGCAGGGCTGGAACTGGGGCTGGGGTGGGGCCAAGGTTGGGTCTGGGGCTGGGCTGGTGGCGAGGGTGGGGCTGGGGCTGGGGTGGGGCTGCGGACAGGGCTGGGGCTAGGGCTGGAGCCAGGGTTGGGGCAGGAGCCAGGGCTGGGGCAGGGCTGAGGTCAGGCCTGGGGCTGGGGCTGGGGCAGGGCTGTGGCTGGGCCTGGGGCTGGGGACAGGGCTGGGGCCAGGCTGGGTCTGGGGCTGGGCTGAGGGCAGGGCTGGGGCTGGGGGCTGGGATGCGGCAGGACTGGGACTGGGGCAGGGGCACGGGCTAGGGCTGGAGCTAGGGCAGGGCTGGGGCAGGGCTGGGGCTGGGGCTGGGGCTGGGCTGGGGCTGGGTCGAGGGCAGTGGCTGGGCTGGGGCTGGGGCTGGGTCCAGGGCAGGGGCTGGGCAGGGGCTGGGGTTAGGCTGGGGCAGGGCTAGGTATGAGGCTGGGGTGGGGCTGGGGCTGGGTCCAGGGCTGGGGCTGGGCTGGGACCAGGACTGGGCAGGGGCAGGGACTGGGGTAGGGCTGGGGCTGGGGCTGGGGCTGGGCGGTGGCTGGGGCTGTGGACAGGGCTGGGGCTAGGGCTGAGGTAGGGCTGGGCCTGGGGCTGGATTGGGGCCAGGGCTGGGGCAGGACTAGGCTTGAGGCTGGGCCTTGGGCTGGGGCTGGGTAGGCGCAGGGCTGGGGCTGGGGCTGGAACCAAGGCATGGGCAGTGCTGGGGCTGGGGCTGGAGCCAGGGCTGGGGCAGGAGCCAGAGCTGGGGCAGGGCCGGGGCTAGGCTGGGGCAGGGGCTGGGGCTGGGCTGTGGCTGGGGCTGGGGACAGGGCTGGGGCAAGGCTGGGGCTGGGGCTGGGATGGGGCAGGACTGGGACTAGGGCAGGGGCACGGGCTGAGGCTGGGGACAGGGCTAGGGCTGGAGCTAGGGCAGGGCTGGGGCCAGGCTGGGGCTGGGTTTGGCTCAGGGGTGGGGCTTGGTCCAGGGCTGGGGCTGGGCTGAGGGCATGGCTGGGCTACGCCTGGGGCTGGGGCAGGGCTAGGTTAGGGCTGGGCTGAGGCCGGGACTGGGTCCGGGCCTGGGGCTGGGCTGAGGGCAGGGCTGGGCAGGGGCTGGGGCTGGGTCAGGGCTTGGCTAGGGCTGGGCTGGGGCTGGGGCTGGGGCAGGGCTGGGCCTGGGGTTGGGCTGGGGCTGGGGCTGGGTCTGGGGATGGGCTGGGGCTGGTGCTGAGCAGTGGCTGGGGCTGGGCCTGGACCAGGACTGGGCCGGGGCAGGGACTGGGGCAGGGCCAGGGCTGGGGCTGAGGGTGGGGCTGGGCGGTGGCTGGGGCTGGGCTGGGGCAGGGCTGGGCTGAGGCCTCGTACTGGGCTGGGGCTGGGATGGGGCTGGGGCTGTGGCCAGGGCTGGAGTAGGGCTGGGGCTGGGGCTGAGGGCAGGGATGGGGCAGGGCTGGGGCTGGGCTGGGGCTGGGGCTGGGGCTGGGGATGGGCTGGGGCTGGTGCTGGGCAGTGGCTGGGGCTGGGCCTGGACCAGGACTGGGCCGGGGCAGGGACTGGGGCAGGGCCAGGGCTGGGGCTGAGGGTGGGGCTGGGCGGTGGCTGGGGCTGGGCTGGGGCTGGGCTGGGGCCAGGTCTGGGGCTGGGGGCTGGAGGCTGGGGCCGGGGCTGGGCTGGGGCACGGCTGGGGCTGGAGGCTGGGGCTGGGGCTGGGCTGGGGCTGAGCTGGGGGTGGGGTGGGGGCTGGAGCAGGGCTAGGACTGGGCTGGGGGCTGGGCTGGTGCTGGGGCTGGGCTGAGGACTCGTACTGGGCTGGTGCTGGGATGGGGCCGGGTTTGGGGCCGGAGCTGGGGTTGGGGCTGGGGCTGGGGCTGGGGCTGAGGGCTGGGTCTTGGCTGGGGCTGATGGATGGGGCTGGGGCAGGTCTGGGGCATGGCTGGGGCTGGGGCTGTGGCTGGGGCTGGGGCCGGGGCTGGGGGCAGGGATGGGGCATGGCTGGGGCTGGGGCTGGAACCAAGGCTTGGGCAGGGCTGGGGCTGGAGGCTGGGGCCGAGGCTGGGCTGGGGCTGGGCTGGGGCTAGGGCTGGGCTGGGGCTGGGGCAAGGGTGGGCTGGTGGCTGGGCAGGGCTGGGGCAGGGCTGGGGCTGGGCTGGGGCTGAGCTGGGGGCAGGTTTGGGCTGGGGCTTGGGCAGGGGATGGGCTGGGTCTAGGGCTGGGGATGTGCTGGTGCTGTGCTGGGAGTGGGCTGGGGACTAGGGCAGGGGTAGGGCTGGGGCAGGGCTGGGGCTGGGCTGGGGCCAGGTCTGGGGCTGGGGGCTGGAGGCTGGGGCCGGGGCTGGGCTGGGGCACGGCTGGGGCTGGAGGCTGGGGCTGGGGCTGGGCTGGGGCTGAGCTGGGGGTGGGGTGGGGGCTGGAGCAGGGCTAGGACTGGGCTGGGGGCTGGGCTGGTGCTGGGGCTGGGCTGAGGCCTCGTACTGGGCTGGGGCTGGGATGGGGCTGGGTTTGGGGCCGGGGCTGGGGCAGGGCTGGGGCTGGGGCTGTGGCCAGGGCTGGAGTAGGGCTGGGGCTGGGGCTGAGGGCAGGGATGGGGCAGGGCTGGGGCTGGGCTGGGGCTGGGGCTGGGGCTGGGGATGGGCTGGGGCTGGTGCTGGGCAGTGGCTGGGGCTGGGCCTGGACCAGGACTGGGCCGGGGCAGGGACTGGGGCAGGGCCAGGGCTGGGGCTGAGGGTGGGGCTGGGCGGTGGCTGGGGCTGGGCTGGGGCAGGGCTGGGGCTGGGGCTGGGCTGGGGGCAGAGCTGGGGCTGGGGCAGGGCTGAGGTCAGACCTGGGGCTGGGGCTGGGGCACGGCTGGGGCTAGGCTGGGGCTGGGCCTGGGGCTGGGCTGTGGCTGGGGCTGGGGCAGGGCTGGGGCTGGGGGCTGGGATGGGGCAGGACTGGGACTGGGGCAGGGGAACGGGCCGAGGCTGGGGACTGGGCTTGGGCTGGAGCTAGGGCAGGGCTGGGGCCAGGCTGGGGCTGGGTTCGGCTCAGGGCTGGGGCTTGGTCCAGGGCAGGGTTGGGGCTGGGCTGGGGCTGGGCTGGGGCAGGACTGGGGCTGGGGTGGGGCTGGAACTGTGCTGGGGCTGTGGCTGAAGCTGGGGGCTTGTCTGGGGCTGGGGCAGGGCTGTGGCAGGGCTGGGGCAGGGGCTGGAGCCGGGGCTTGGGCCAGGGCTGGGGCAGGGCTGGGGGCTGGGGCCGGGGCTAGGCAGGGCTGGGGCTGGGGCCGGGGTTGTGTTGAGGCCGAGCTGGGGCTGGGGCTGGGCTAGGGCTGGAGCGGGGGCTGGGGCAGGGCTGGAGCTGTGCTGGGGCTGGGGCTAGGCTGGGGCTGTGCTGGGGGCTGGGTCCGGGATTGGGGCAGGGTTGGGGCCGGGGCTTGGGCTGAGGCAGGGCTGGGGTCTGGGCTGTGACTGGGGCACGGCTGTGCTGGAGGCTGGACTGGGGCTGGGGCAGGACTGGGGCAGGGCTGGGGCTGGGCTGGGGCCTGGAGCCGGGGCTGGGGCTGAGCTGGGGCTGGGCTGCGGCCGGGGCTGAGGCAGGGCTGGGGCTGGGCTGGGGGCTGGGCTTGGGCAGGGCTGGGGCTGGGCTGGGGCTGGGGCAGGACTGGGGCAGGGCTGGGGCTGGGCTGGGGGCTGGAGCCGGGGCTGGGGCTGGGGCTGGGTGGGGCTCAGCTGGGGCTGGGCTGGGGCCAGGAGGCTGGGCAGGAGCATGGATTGGGCAGGGATGGGGCAGGGCAGGGGTAGGGCTGGGGCTGGGCTACGGCCGAGGCTGGGCAGGGCTGGGGTAGGGCTGGGGCTGGGGCTGGGCTGGGGCTTGGGCTGGGGCAGGGCTGGGCCTGGGCTGGGACCAGGACTGGGCTGGGGCAGGGACTAGGGCAGGGCTGGGGCTGGGGCTGGGGCTGGGGCCGGGCTAGGGCTGGGGTCGAGGGTGGGGCTGGGGCTGGGGCTGGGGCTGCGGACAGGGCTGTGGCCGAGCTAGGGCTGGGCTGAGGGCAGGGCTGGGCTAGGACTGGGGCTGGGGCAGGGCTGGGGCTGGGGCTGAGGCTGGGCTGGGGTCTGGGCTGGGCCTGGGACAGGGCTGGGCCCGAGGCTGCAGCAGGGCTGGGGTAGGGCTGGGGCTGGGGCTGGGCTGGGGCCTGGGCTGGGGGAGGGCTGGGCCTGGGCTGGGACCAGGACTGGGCTGGGGCAGGGACTAGGGCAGGGCTGGGGCTGGGGCTGGGGCAGGGCTGGGGCAGGGCTGGAACTGGGGCTGGGGTGGGGCCAAGGTTGGGTCTGGGGCTGGGCTGGTGGCGAGGGTGGGGCTGGGGCTGGGGTGGGGCTGCGGACAGGGCTGGGGCTAGGGCTGGAGCCAGGGTTGGGGCAGGAGCCAGGGCTGGGGCAGGGCTGAGGTCAGGCCTGGGGCTGGGGCTGGGGCAGGGCTGTGGCTGGGCCTGGGGCTGGGGACAGGGCTGGGGCCAGGCTGGGTCTGGGGCTGGGCTGAGGGCAGGGCTGGGGCTGGGGGCTGGGATGCGGCAGGACTGGGACTGGGGCAGGGGCACGGGCTAGGGCTGGAGCTAGGGCAGGGCTGGGGCAGGGCTGGGGCTGGGGCTGGGGCTGGGCTGGGGCTGGGTCGAGGGCAGTGGCTGGGCTGGGGCTGGGGCTGGGTCCAGGGCAGGGGCTGGGCAGGGGCTGGGGTTAGGCTGGGGCAGGGCTAGGTATGAGGCTGGGGTGGGGCTGGGGCTGGGTCCAGGGCTGGGGCTGGGCTGGGACCAGGACTGGGCAGGGGCAGGGACTGGGGTAGGGCTGGGGCTGGGGCTGGGGCTGGGCGGTGGCTGGGGCTGTGGACAGGGCTGGGGCTAGGGCTGAGGTAGGGCTGGGCCTGGGGCTGGATTGGGGCCAGGGCTGGGGCAGGACTAGGCTTGAGGCTGGGCCTTGGGCTGGGGCTGGGTAGGCGCAGGGCTGGGGCTGGGGCTGGAACCAAGGCATGGGCAGTGCTGGGGCTGGGGCTGGAGCCAGGGCTGGGGCAGGAGCCAGAGCTGGGGCAGGGCCGGGGCTAGGCTGGGGCAGGGGCTGGGGCTGGGCTGTGGCTGGGGCTGGGGACAGGGCTGGGGCAAGGCTGGGGCTGGGGCTGGGATGGGGCAGGACTGGGACTAGGGCAGGGGCACGGGCTGAGGCTGGGGACAGGGCTAGGGCTGGAGCTAGGGCAGGGCTGGGGCCAGGCTGGGGCTGGGTTTGGCTCAGGGGTGGGGCTTGGTCCAGGGCTGGGGCTGGGCTGAGGGCATGGCTGGGCTACGCCTGGGGCTGGGGCAGGGCTAGGTTAGGGCTGGGCTGAGGCCGGGACTGGGTCCGGGCCTGGGGCTGGGCTGAGGGCAGGGCTGGGCAGGGGCTGGGGCTGGGTCAGGGCTTGGCTAGGGCTGGGCTGGGGCTGGGGCTGGGGCAGGGCTGGGCCTGGGGTTGGGCTGGGGCTGGGGCTGGGTCTGGGGATGGGCTGGGGCTGGTGCTGAGCAGTGGCTGGGGCTGGGCCTGGACCAGGACTGGGCCGGGGCAGGGACTGGGGCAGGGCCAGGGCTGGGGCTGAGGGTGGGGCTGGGCGGTGGCTGGGGGCTGGGCTGGGGCAGGGCTGGGCTGAGGCCTCGTACTGGGCTGGGGCTGGGATGGGGCTGGGGCTGTGGCCAGGGCTGGAGTAGGGCTGGGGCTGGGGCTGAGGGCAGGGATGGGGCAGGGCTGGGGCTGGGCTGGGGCTGGGGCTGGGGCTGGGGCTGGGGATGGGCTGGGGCTGGTGCTGGGCAGTGGCTGGGGCTGGGCCTGGACCAGGACTGGGCCGGGGCAGGGACTGGGGCAGGGCCAGGGCTGGGGCTGAGGGTGGGGCTGGGCGGTGGCTGGGGCTGGGCTGGGGCTGGGCTGGGGCCAGGTCTGGGGCTGGGGGCTGGAGGCTGGGGCCGGGGCTGGGCTGGGGCACGGCTGGGGCTGGAGGCTGGGGCTGGGGCTGGGCTGGGGCTGAGCTGGGGGTGGGGTGGGGGCTGGAGCAGGGCTAGGACTGGGCTGGGGGCTGGGCTGGTGCTGGGGCTGGGCTGAGGACTCGTACTGGGCTGGTGCTGGGATGGGGCCGGGTTTGGGGCCGGAGCTGGGGTTGGGGCTGGGGCTGGGGCTGGGGCTGAGGGCTGGGTCTTGGCTGGGGCTGATGGATGGGGCTGGGGCAGGTCTGGGGCATGGCTGGGGCTGGGGCTGTGGCTGGGGCTGGGGCCGGGGCTGGGGGCAGGGATGGGGCATGGCTGGGGCTGGGGCTGGAACCAAGGCTTGGGCAGGGCTGGGGCTGGAGGCTGGGGCCGAGGCTGGGCTGGGGCTGGGCTGGGGCTAGGGCTGGGCTGGGGCTGGGGCAAGGGTGGGCTGGTGGCTGGGCAGGGCTGGGGCAGGGCTGGGGCTGGGCTGGGGCTGAGCTGGGGGCAGGTTTGGGCTGGGGCTTGGGCAGGGGATGGGCTGGGTCTAGGGCTGGGGATGTGCTGGTGCTGTGCTGGGAGTGGGCTGGGGACTAGGGCAGGGGTAGGGCTGGGGCAGGGCTGGGGCTGGGCTGGGGCCAGGTCTGGGGCTGGGGGCTGGAGGCTGGGGCCGGGGCTGGGCTGGGGCACGGCTGGGGCTGGAGGCTGGGGCTGGGGCTGGGCTGGGGCTGAGCTGGGGGTGGGGTGGGGGCTGGAGCAGGGCTAGGACTGGGCTGGGGGCTGGGCTGGTGCTGGGGCTGGGCTGAGGCCTCGTACTGGGCTGGGGCTGGGATGGGGCTGGGTTTGGGGCCGGGGCTGGGGCAGGGCTGGGGCTGGGGCTGTGGCCAGGGCTGGAGTAGGGCTGGGGCTGGGGCTGAGGGCAGGGATGGGGCAGGGCTGGGGCTGGGCTGGGGCTGGGGCTGGGGCTGGGGATGGGCTGGGGCTGGTGCTGGGCAGTGGCTGGGGCTGGGCCTGGACCAGGACTGGGCCGGGGCAGGGACTGGGGCAGGGCCAGGGCTGGGGCTGAGGGTGGGGCTGGGCGGTGGCTGGGGCTGGGCTGGGGCAGGGCTGGGGCTGGGGCTGGGCTGGGGGCAGAGCTGGGGCTGGGGCAGGGCTGAGGTCAGACCTGGGGCTGGGGCTGGGGCACGGCTGGGGCTAGGCTGGGGCTGGGCCTGGGGCTGGGCTGTGGCTGGGGCTGGGGACAGGGCTGGGGCTGGGGGCTGGGATGGGGCAGGACTGGGACTGGGGCAGGGGAACGGGCCGAGGCTGGGGACTGGGCTTGGGCTGGAGCTAGGGCAGGGCTGGGGCCAGGCTGGGGCTGGGTTCGGCTCAGGGCTGGGGCTTGGTCCAGGGCAGGGTTGGGGCTGGGCTGGGGCTGGGCTGGGGCAGGACTGGGGCTGGGGTGGGGCTGGAACTGTGCTGGGGCTGTGGCTGAAGCTGGGGGCTTGTCTGGGGCTGGGGCAGGGCTGTGGCAGGGCTGGGGCAGGGGCTGGAGCCGGGGCTTGGGCCAGGGCTGGGGCAGGGCTGGGGGCTGGGGCCGGGGCTAGGCAGGGCTGGGGCTGGGGCCGGGGTTGTGTTGAGGCCGAGCTGGGGCTGGGGCTGGGCTAGGGCTGGAGCGGGGGCTGGGGCAGGGCTGGAGCTGTGCTGGGGCTGGGGCTAGGCTGGGGCTGTGCTGGGGGCTGGGTCCGGGATTGGGGCAGGGTTGGGGCCGGGGCTTGGGCTGAGGCAGGGCTGGGGTCTGGGCTGTGACTGGGGCACGGCTGTGCTGGAGGCTGGACTGGGGCTGGGGCAGGACTGGGGCAGGGCTGGGGCTGGGCTGGGGCCTGGAGCCGGGGCTGGGGCTGAGCTGGGGCTGGGCTGCGGCCGGGGCTGAGGCAGGGCTGGGGCTGGGCTGGGGGCTGGGCTTGGGCAGGGCTGGGGCTGGGCTGGGGCTGGGGCAGGACTGGGGCAGGGCTGGGGCTGGGCTGGGGGCTGGAGCCGGGGCTGGGGCTGGGGCCTGGGTGGGGCTCAGCTGGGGCTGGGCTGGGGCCAGGAGGCTGGGCAGGAGCATGGATTGGGCAGGGATGGGGCAGGGCAGGGATGGGGCAGGACTGGGCTGGGGACTGGGCTGGGGCTGGAGCTGGGGTTGGGGCAGGGCTGGTGCTGGCCTAGGGGCAGGGCTGGTCTGGGTCCGGGGCTGGGGCAGTGCTGGGGGCAGGGCTGGGTCCGGGGCTGGGGCAGGGCTGGGTGCTGGAGCCAGGACTGGGGCTGGGACTGAGGCTGGGGCAGGGCTGGGACAGGGCTGGGGCAGTTCTGGGGCTGGGGCTAGGCTGGGGCTGTGCTGGGGCCTGGGGTGGGGCTGGAGCTGGGGCTGGGGCCCAGAGTGGGACTGGGCAGGGTCTGAGCTGGGGCTGGGGATTGGCTGGGCCTGGGCTGGGGGCTGGGCTGGGGGCTGTGGCCGGGGCCGGGACTGGGCTGGGGATGAGCTGGGGCTGGGCTGGGGCCAGGGCTGGGGCTGTGCTGGTGCTGTGCTGGGGCTGGGCTGGGGACTAGGGCTGGACCAGGGCTGACGCAGGGCTGGGACTGGGCTGGGGCTGGGCTCGGGCCGGGGCTGGGGCTGGGGCAGGACTGGGGCTGGGCTGGGGCCAGGGCATGGGCAGGGTTGGGGCTGGGCTGGGGCCAGGTCTGGGGCTGGAGCCTGGGGCTGGGGCAGGGCTGGGGCTGGGCTGGGGAGTAGAGCAGGGGCAGGGCTGGGGCTGGGCTGGGGCAGGGCTGGGGCTGGGCTGGGGCCGGGGCTTGGGCAGCGTTGGGGCTGGGCTGGGGCTAGGTCTGGGGCTGGAGGCTGGGGCCACGGCTGGGCTGGGGCTGGGCTGGGGCTAGGGCTGGGCTGGGGCTGGGGCAAGGGTGGGCTGGAGGCTGGGGCTGGGCTGGGGCAGGGCTGGGGCTGGGTGGTAGCTGGGGCTGGGGCAGGGGCCGGGGCTGGGGACAGAGCTGGGGCCATAGCTGGGGCAGGTCTGGGGCCGGGCTGGGGCTGGGTTCGGTGCAGGGCTGGGGCTGGGGCAGGGCTTTGGTGGGGCCGGGGATGGGGCTGTGAGTGGGGCTTGGCTGGGGCTGGGGCTGGGGCTAGGCCGGGGCAGGGCTGGGCCTGGGCTGGGGCTAGGCTGGGGCAGGGCTGGGGCTGGGCTGGGGCTGGGGCTGGGTCCAGGGTGGGGCTGGGCTGGGGCTGGGGCTAGGCTGGGGCAGGGCTGGGGCTGGGCTGGGACTGGGGCTGGGTCCAGTGCAGGGGCTGGACTGGGGCTCGGGCTGGGGCTGGGGTGAGGCCTGGGGCAGGTCTGGGGCTGGGCTTGAACCGGAGCTCGAGTCAGGGCTGGGGCAGGGGCTGGAGCCGGGGGCTGAGGGCAGGGGTGGGGCTGGCCTGGGGGCAGGGCTGGGTCCAGGGCTGGGCTGGGGCTGAGCTGGGGCTGGGGCTGGGGCTGGGGCAGGGCTGGGGCTGTGCTGGGGCCAGGGCTTGGGCAGGGTTGGGGCTGGGCTGGGGCTGGGGCTGGAAGCAAGTCTTGGGCAGGGCTGTGGCTGGGCTCGGGCCGGGGCTGGGGCTGGGCTGGGTCCGGGACTTGAGCAGGGTTTGGGCTGGGCTGGGGCCGGGTCTGGGGCTGGAGGCTGGGGCCAGGGCTGGGCTGGGGCTGGGCTGGGGCTAGGGCTGGGCTGCGGCTGGGGCAGGGCTGGGGCTGGGGCTGGGAGCAGGGCTGGAGGTGGGGCCTGGGTTGGGGCTAAGGCTTGGGCCGGGGCTAGGCTGGGGCTGGGGCTGGGCTGGGGGCAGAGCTGGGGCTGGGAACAGAGCTGGGTCTGGGGCAGGGCTGTGGTCAGGCCTGGGGCTGCGGCTGGGGCAGGGCTGGGGCTAGGCTGGGGCTGGGCCTGGGGCTGGGCTGTGGCTGGGGCTGGGGCCAGGGCTGGGGCCAGGCTGGGTCTGGGGCTGGGCTGAGGGCAGGGCTGGGGCTGGAACCAAGTCTTGTGCAGGGCTGGGGCTGGGCATGGACCGTGACTGGGCAGGGGTAGGGCTGGGGCAGGGGCTGGGCTGGGGACGAGGGTGGGGCTGGGGCTGGGGCTGGGGCTGCGGACAGGGCTGTGGCCGAGCTAGGGCTGGGCTGAGGGCAGGGCTGGGCTAGGACTGGGGCTGGGGCAGGGCTGGGGCTTGGGCTGGGGCAGGGCTGGGCCTGGGCTGGGACCAGGACTGGGCTGGGGCAGGGCTTAGGGCAGGGCTGGGGCTGGGGCTGGGGCTGGGCTGGGCTGGAGCTAGGGCAGGGCTGGGGCCAGGCTGGGGCTGGGTTCGGCTCAGGGCTGGGGCTTGGTCCAGGGCTGGGGCTGGGCTAGGGAAGGGCTGGGGCTGGGGCTGGGGCTGGGTCCAGGGCTGTGGCTGGGCTGTGGCTGGAGCTGGGCTGGGGCTGAGGGTGGGGCTGGGGCTGGATCTAGGGCTGGGGCTAGGCTGTGGCTGGAGCTGGGCTGGGGCAGGGCTGGGGCTGGGGCTGGGGCTAGGGCTGGGCTGGGGCTGGGCCGGGGCAGGGCTGGGGCTGGGGCAGGGCTGGGCTGGGGCCGGGTATGGGGCCATGAGTGGGGCTTGGCTGGGGCTGGGGCTGGGGCTGGGGCAGGGCGGGGGCTGGGGCAGGGCTGGGCTGCGGCCGGGGATGGGGCCGGGGGTGGGGCTGGAGCTGGTGCTGGGGCGGGGACTGGGAGAGGGCTGGGGCTGGGGCTGTGTCGGGGCAGGGCTGGGCCTGGGCTGAAGATGAGGCAGGGGCCGGGGCTGGGGACAGAGCTGGGGCAGGGCTGGGGCCGGGCTGGGCTACTGCTGGGCTGGGACCGGGGATGGGTCCGGCGGTGGGGCTGGGGCTGGGGCTGGGGCAGGGATGGGCCTGGGCTGGGGATGAGGCTGGGGTGGGGCTGGGGCTGGGTCCAGGGCTGGGGCTGGGCTGGGGCTGGGACTGGGGCAGGGCTAGGGCTAGGCTGGGGGCAAGGATCGGGTTTGGGCTGGGGCTGGGCCAGGGTTTGGGCTGGTCTGGGACCGGGGCTGGGCTGCGGTAGGGCTGGCACAGGGCTAAGCCTGGGGCTGGGCTGGGGCCGAGTCTGGGGCCGGGGCTGGGGCCGGGTTTGGGTCCAGGGCTGTGGCTGGGCTGTGGCTGGAGCTGGGCTGCGGCAGGGCTGGGCCCGGGGCTGCGACTGGGGCTGGGTCCAGGGCTGGGGCTGGGCTGTGGCTGGGGCTGGGCTGGGGCAGGGCTGGGCTGGGGCCGGGGATGGGGCCATGAGTGGGTCTTGGCTGGGACTGGGGCTGGGACTGGGCTGGGGCAGGGCTGGGACTGGGCTGGGGCTGGGGCTAGGGCTGGGTCCAGGGTGGGGCTGGACTGGGTCTGGGGCTGGGTTGAGGGCAGGGCTGGGGCTGGGGGCTGGGATGGGGCAGGACTGGGACTGGGGCAGGGGCACGGGCTGAGGCTGGGGACAGGGCTAGGGCTGGAGCTAGGGCAGGGTTGGAGCCAGGCTGGGGCTGGGTTCAGCTCAGGGCTGGGGCTTGGTCCAGGGCTGGGGCTGGGCTGAGGGCACAGCTGGGCTAGGCCTGGGGCTGGGGCAGGGCTAGGTTAGGGCTGGGCTGGGGCTGGGGCTGGGTCCAGGGCTGGGGCTGGGCTGGGGCTGGGGCTGGGGCAGTGCTGGGGCTGGGCTGTGGCTGGGCTGGGAGCAGGACTGGGCTGGGGCAGGGACTGGGGCAGGGCTTGGGCTGGGGCTGGGGCTGGGGCTGGGATGGGGCAGGGCTGGGGCTGGGGCTGGGCTGGGGGCAGGGATGGGGATGGGGATGGGGCTGGGGCTTGGGCTGGGGCAGGGCTGGGGCTGTGCAGGGGATGAGGCTGGGGTGGGGCTGGGGCTGGGTCCAGGGCAGGGCTAGGGCTGGGGCTGGGTTTGGGCTGGGGCAAGGCTGGGGCAGGCCTGGGGCTGGGGCAGGGGCCGGGGCTGGGGACAGGCCGGGGGCCAGAGCTGCTGGGCTGGGGCTGGGTTCAGTGCAGGGCTGGGGCTGGGGCAGGGTGGGGGCTGGGGCAGGGCTGGGCTAGGGCTGGGCTGGGTCCGGGGCTGGGGCCGGGGTTGGGGCTGGGGCTGTGGCAGGGCTTGGCCTGGGCTGGGGATGAGGCTGGGGTGGGGCTGGGGCTGGGTCCAGGGCTGGGGCTGGGCAGTGGCTGGGCTGGGACCAGGACTAGGCTGGGGCAGGGACTGGGGCAGGGCTGGGGCTGGGGCTGGGGCTGGGCGGTGGCTGGGGCTGGGCTGGGGCTGGGCTGGGGCTGGGCTGGGGGCTGGGATGGGGATGGGGATTGGCTGGGGCTGGGGCTGGGCTGGGGCTGGGGCTGGGCTGGGGGCAGAGCTGGGGATGGGGCAGGGCTGAGGTCAGGCCTGGGGCTGGGGCTGGGACACGGCTGGGGCTAGGCTGACGCTGGGCCTGGGGCTGGGCTGTGGCTGGGGACAGGGCTGGGGCTGGGGGCTGGGATGGGGCAGGACTGGGACTGGGCTTGGGCTGGAGCTAGGGCAGGGCTGGGGCCAGGCTGGGGCTGGTTTCGGCTCAGGGCTGGGGCTTGGTCCGGGGCAGGGCTGGGTCTGGGCTGGGGCAGGACTGGGGCTGGGTTGGGGCTGGAACTGTGCTGGGGCTGTGGCTGAGGCTGGGGGCTTGTCTGGGTCTGGGGCAGGGGCTGGAGCCGGGGCTTGGGCCAGGGCTGGGGCAGGGCTGGGGGCTGGGGCCGGGGCTAGGCAGGGCTGGGGCTGGGGCCGGGGTTGTGTTGAGGCCGAGCTGGGGCTGGGGCTGGGCTAGGGCTGGAGCGGGGGCTGGGGCAGGGCTGGAGCTGTGCTGGGGCTGGGGCTAGGCTGGGGCTGTGCTGGGGGCTGGGTCCGGGATTGGGGCAGGGTTGGGGCCGGGGCTTGGGCTGAGGCAGGGCTGGGGTCTGGGCTGTGACTGGGGCACGGCTGGGCTGGAGGCTGGACTGGGGCTGGGGCAGGACTGGGGCAGGGCTGGGGCTGGGCTGGGGGCTGGAGCCGGGGCTGGGGCTGGGGGTGGGTGGGGCTCAGCTGGGGCTGGGCTGGGGCCAGGACGCTGGGCAGGAGCATGGATTGGGCAGGGATGGGGCAGGTCAGGGATGGGGCAGGACCGGGGCTGGGGCTGCAGCCGGGGCTGGGGCAGGGCTGGAGCTGGGCTGGGGCTGGGACTGGGGCCGGGGCTGGGGCAGGGATGTGGTTGAGCTGGGGCCAGGGTTGGGGCAGGACTGGGCTGGGGACTGGGCTGGGGCTGGAGCTGGGGTTGGGGCAGGGCTGGTGCTGGCCTAGGGGCAGGGCTGGTCTGGGGCTCAGCTGGGGCTGGGGCTGGGGCCAAGGCTGAGGCAGGGCGGGGCAGGGCTGGGGCAGGACTGGGGTTGGGGCTGGGGCTGGGGGCTGGGGCATGGCTGGGTCTTGGCTGGGGCTGATGGATGGGGCTGGGGCAGGGCTGGGGTTGGGGCTGGGGCTGAGGGCTGGGGCTGAGGGCTGGGTCTTGGCTGGGGCTGATGGATGGGGCTGGGGCAGGGCTGGGATAGGGCTTGGGCCGGGCTGGGGTAGGGGCAGGTCTGGGGCATGGCTGGGGCTGGGGCTGTGGCTGGGGCTGGGGCCGGGGCTGGGGGCAGGGATGGGGCATGGCTGGGGCTGGGGCTGGAACCAAGGCTTGGGCAGGGCTGGGGCTGGGCTCGGGCCGGGGCTGGGGCTGGGCTGGGGCTGGGGCAGGGCTGGGACTGGGCTGGGGCCAGGGCTGGGGCTGGGGCCGAGGCTGGGCTGGGGCTGGGCTGGGACTGGGCTCGGGCCGGGGCTGGGGCTGGGGCCGAGGCTGGGCTGGGGCTGGGCTGGGGCTAGGGCTGGGGCTGGGGCTGAGGCTGGGCTGGGGCAGGGCTGGGACTGGGCTCGGGCCGGGGCTGGGGCTGGGGCCGAGGCTGGGCTGGGGCTGGGCTGGGGCCAGGGCTGGGGCTGGGGCCGAGGCTGGGCTGGGGCAGGGCTGGGACTGGGCTCGGGCCGGGGCTGGGGCTGGGGCCGAGGCTGGGCTGGGGCTGGGCTGGGGCTAGGGCTGGGCTGGGGCTGGGGCAAGGGTGGGCTGGTGGCTGGGCAGGGCTGGGGCAGGACTGGTGGCTGGGCTGGGGCTGAGCTGGGGGCAGGGTTGGGCTGGGCCTTGGGCAGGGGATGGGCTGGGTCTAGGGCTGGGGCTGTGCTGGTGCTGTGCTGGTAGTGGCCTGGGCTGGGGATGAGGCTGTGGTGGGGCTGGGGCTGGGTCCAGGGCAGGGGCTGGGCAGGGGCTGGGGCTAGGCTGGAGCAGGGCTAGGTATGAGGTTGGGCTGGGACTGGGGCTGGGTCCAGGGCTGGGGCTGGGCTGGGGCTGGGACTGGGGCAGGGCGGGGGCTGGGGCAGGGCTGGGCTGCGGCCGGGGATGGGGCCGGGGGTGGGGCTGGAGCTGGTGCTGGGGCGGGGACTGGGAGAGGGCTGGGACTGGGGCTGGGTCCAGGGCTGTGGCTGGGCTGTGGCTGGAGCTGGGCTGGGGCAGGGCTGGGGCTGTGGCTGTGGCTGGGCTGTGGCTGGAGCTGGGCTGGGGCAGGGCTGGGGCTGTGGCTGGGGCTGGGCTGGGGCAGGGCAGGGGCTGGGGCTGGGGCAGGGCTGGGCCTGGGCTGGGGATGAGGCTGGGGATGGGGCTTGGGCTGGGGCTGGGGCTTGGGCTGGGGCAGGGCTGGGCCTGGGCTGGGGATGAGGCTGGGGTGGGGCTGGGGCTGGGTCCAGGGCAGGGCTGGGGCTGGGGCTGGGGCTGGGGCCAGGCTAGGGCTGGGCTGGGGGCAAGGATTGGGCTGGGGCGGGGGCTGGGCCAGGGCTTGGTCTGGGCTGGGACCGGGGCTGGGCTGGGGTAGTGCTGGCACAGGGCTGGGGCTGTGGCTGGGTCTGGGGCGGGGACTGGGGCAGGGCTAGGACTGGGGCTGGGGCTGGGGCCGAGTCTGGGGCCGGGGCTGGGGCCGGGGCAGGGCTGGGGCAGGGCTGGAACTGGGGCTGGGCTGGGGCCAAGGTTGGGGCCAGAGCTGGGCTGGTGGCAAGGGTGGGGCTGGGGCTGGGGCTGGGGCTGGAACCAAGGCATGGGCAGGCCTGGGGCTGGGGCTGGAGCCAGGGCTGGGGCAGGAGCCAGGACTGGGGCAGGGCCGGGGCTAGGCTGGGGCTGGGCCTGGAGCTGGGCTGTGGCTGGGGCTGGGGACAGGTCTGGGGCCAGGCTGGGTCTGGGGCTGGGCTGAGGGCAGGGCTGGGGCTGGGGGCTGGGATGGGGCAGGACTGGGGCTGGGGCTGGGGCTGGGGCTTGGGCTGGGGCACGGCTGGGCCTGGGCTGGGGATGAGGCTGGGCTGGGGCTGGGGCTGGGCTGGGGCTGGGTCCAGGGCAGGGGCTGGTTTCAGGGCAGGGGCTGGGCTGGGGCTGGGCCGGGGCAGGGCTGGGGCTGGAGCTGGGCTGGGTCCGGGGATGGGGCCGTGAGTGGGGCTCGGCTGGGGCCGGGGCTGGGGCCGGGGTTGGGACTGGGGCTGGGGCTGGGGCAGGCACTGGGAGAGGGCTGGGGCTGGGGCTGGGTCCAGGGCTGGGGCTCGGCAGTGGCTGGGGCTGGGCAGGGGATTGGGCTGGGGCTGGGGCTGGGCTGGGGGCAGAGATGGGGATGGGGCTAGGCTGGGCTGGGGGAGCGGATGGGGCTGGGACTGGGGCTGGGGCTTGGGTTGGGGCAGGTCTGGGCCTGGGCTGGGGATGAGGCTGGGGTGGGGCCGGGGCTGGGTCCAGGGCAGGGGCTGGGCTGGGGCTGGGGCTAGGCTGGGGCAGGGCTGGGGCTGGGACTGGGTCCAGGGCAGGGGCTTGACTGGGGCTGGGGCTTGGCTGCGGCAGGGGCTGGGGCCGGGGCTGGGGCTGGGTCTGGGGCTGGGGCGGGGACTGGGACAGGGCTGGGGATGGGGCTGGGTCCAGGGCTGGGGCTGGGCTGTGGGTGGAGCTGGGCTGGGGCAGGGCTGGGGCTGGGGCTGGGGCTGGGCTGGGACCTGACTGGGCTGGTGCAGGGACAGGGGCAGGGCTGGGGCAGGGCTGGAACTGGGCTGGGGCTGGGGCTGGGTCCAAGTTGGGGCTGGGTCTGGGCTGAGGGCAGGGCTGGGCCTGGGCAGTGGCTGGGGCTGGGCTGGGGCTGGGCTGGGGCTGGGACTGGGTCCAGGGCAGGGGCTGGACTGGGGCTGTGGCTGGGGCTAGGCTGGGGCAGGGCTGGGGCTGGGCTGTGGCTGGGGCTGGGTCCAGGGTGGGGCTGGGGACGGGGGCTGCGGCAGGACTGGGGCGGGGCTGGGGCTGGGTCCAAGGTGGGGCTGGGGCTGGGCTGCAGGCAGGGCTGGGGCTGGGCTGTGGCTGTGGCTGGGTCCAGGGTGGGGCTGGGGCCAGGTCTGGGGCAGGACTGGGGCGGGGCTGGGGCTGGGGATGGGGCTGGGCTCGGGCTGGGTCCAGGGCTGTGGCTGGGCTGTGGCTGGAGCTGGGCTGTGGCTGTGAATGGGGCTGGGGCTGGGGCCAAGGTTGGGGCTGGGGCTGGGCTGGTGGCGAGGGTGGGGCTGGGGCTGGGGCTGCGTTCAGGGCTGGGGCTAGGGCTGAGGTAGGGGTAGGGCTGGCGCTGGATTGGGGCTTGGGCTGGGGCAGGACTAGGCTTGAGGCTGGGCCTTGGTCTGGGGCTGGGTTGGCGCAGGGCTGGGGCTGGGGCTGGAACCAAGGCATGGGCAGGGCTGGGGCTGGGGCTGGAGCCAGGGCTGGGGCAGGGCTGTGGCTAGGCTGGGGCAGGGCCTGGGGCTGGGCTGTGGCTGGGGCTCGGGACAGGGCTGGGGCCAGGCTGGGGCTGGGGCTGGGCTGAGGGCAGTGCTGGGGCTGGGCTGTGGCTGGGCTGGGACCAGGACTGGGCTGGGGCACGGACTGGGGCTTGGGATGGGGCAGGGCTGGGGCTGGGCAGGGGATGAGGCTGGGGTGGGGCTGGGGCTGGGTCAAGGGCAGGGCTAGGGCTGGGGCTGGGGCTGGGCTGGGGCTGAGGGCGGGTCTGGGGAAGGGCTGGGGCTGGGGCTGGAACCAAGTCTTGGGTAGGGCTGGGGCTGGGGCTGGGGCTGGGCAGGGCTGGGGCTGGGCATGGACTGGGACTGGGCAGGGGTAGGGCTGGGGCTGGGGGCTGGGCTGGGGCTGGGGCTGGGGCTGGGGCCAGGGCTGCGACTGGGGCTGGGTCCAGGGCTGGGGCTGGGCTGGGGCTGGGGCTGGGCTGCGGCAGGGCTGAGGCTGGGGCTGGGCTGGGGCCGAGGGTGGGGCTGGGGCAGGGGCCAGGGCTGGTGACAGGGCTGGAGCCAGAGCTGGGGCAAGGCTGGGGTCGGGCTGGGGCTGGGTTCGGTGCAGGCCTGGGTCTGGGTAGGTCTGGGACTGGGACAGGGCTGGGCTACGGCTGGGCTGGGACCGGGGATTGGTCCGGGGGTGGGGCTGGGGCAGTGCTGGGCCTGGGCTGGGGATGAGGCTGGGGTGGGGCTGGGTTGGGGGCAGGGCTGTGGCTGGGGCTGGGTCTGGGGCTGGGGCTGGGTCTGGGGCAGGGCTGGGGCTGGGGCTGGGGCAGGGCTGGGGCTGGGGCTGGAACCAAGTCTTGGGCAGAGCTGGGGCTGGGGCTGGGGCTGGGCTAGAGCTGGGGCTGGGGCAGGGCTGGGGTAGGGCTGGGGCTGGGGCTGGGGCTGGGCTGGGGCTTGGGCTGGGGCAGGGCTGGGGTAGGGCTGGGGCTGGGGCTGGGCTGGGGGAGGGCTGGGCCTGGGCTGGGGCTGGGGCTGGGCTGGGGGAGGGCTGGGCCTGGGCTGGGACCAGGACTGGGGTGGGGCAGGGACTAGGGCAGGGCTGGGGCTGGGGCTGGGGCTGGGGCCGGGCCGGGCTAGGGCTGGGCTGGGGGCAAGGATGGGGCTGGGGCTGGGGCTGGGGCTGGGCCAGGGCTTGGGCTGGGCTGGGACCGGGGCTGGGCTGGGGTAGGGCTGGCACAGGGCTGGGGCTGGGCTGGGGCTGGGCTGGGATCAGGACTGGGCTGGGGCAGGACTGGGGCTGGGCTGGGGCAGGGCTGGGGCTAGGGCTGGGCTGGGGGCAGGGCTGGGCCTGGGCTGGGGATGAGGCTGGGTTGGGGCTGGGGTGGGGTCCAGGCAGGGCTGGGGCTTGGGCTGGTCTGAAACCGGGGCTGGGCTGGGGTAGGGCTGGCACAGGGCTGGGGCTGCGGCTGGGTCTGGGGCGGGGACTGGGACAGGGCTAGGCCTGGGGCTGGGCTGGGGCCGAGTCTGGGGCCGGGGCAGGGGCCGGGGCAGGGGCAGGGCTGGGGCAGGGCTGTGGCTGTGGCTGGGGCTGGGCTAGGGCAGGGCTGGGGCTGGGGCTGTGCTGGGGCAAGGTCCAGGGCTGGGGCAAGGTCCAGGGCTGGGGCTGGGCTGTGGCTGGAGCTGGGCTGGGGATGAGGGTGGGGCTGGGGTTGGGCTTGGGCTGGCCTGGGGCCGGGGCTGCGACTGGGGCTGGGTCTGGGCTAGGGCAGGGCTGGGGCTGGGTCTGGGCTGGGGCAGGCCTGGGGATGGGGCTGGGCTGGGGCTGGGGTTGGGTCCAGGGCTGGGGCAGGGCTGAGGCTGGGGCTGGGGCTGCACTAGGGCAGGGCTGGGGCTGGGGCTGTGGCTGGAGCTGGGCTGGGGCTGAGGGTGGGGCTGGGGCTGGGCTTGGGCTGGGGCTGGGGCTGGGGCTGGGCTAGGGCAGGGCTGGGGCTGGGGCTGGGGCTGGGATGGTGCAGGCCTGGGACTGGGGCTGGAGCTGGGCTGGGGCTGAGGGTGGGGCTGTGGCTGGGCTAGGGCTAGGGCTAGGGCTGGGCTGGGGCCGGGGCTGTGACTGGGGCTGGGTCCAGGGCTGGGGCTGGGCTGTGGCTGGGGCTGGGCTGGGGCAGGCCTGGGGCTGGGGCTGGGGCTGGGCTGGGGCTGGGGCTGGGCTGTGGCTGGAGGCTGGGTTGGGGCCGGGTCTGGGGCCGGGGCGTGGACTGCAGAGGGCTGGGGCTGGGGCTTGGTCCAGGGCTGGGGCTGGGCGGTGGCTGGGGCTGGGCTGGGGCAGGGCTGGGGGCAGGGCTGGGGCTGAGGCTGGGCTGGGCTGGGGGAACGGATGGGGCTGGGCCTGGGGTTGGTGCTTGGGCTGGGGCAGGTCTGGGGATGGGGCTGTGACTGGGGCTGGGTCCAGGGCTGGCGCTGGGCTGTGGCTGGGGCTGGGCTGGGGCAGGGCTGGGGCTGTGGCTGGGCTGTGGCTGGAGGCTGGGTTGGGGCCGGGGATGGGGCCGTGAGTGGGGCTTGGCTGGGGCTGGGGCTGGGGCAGGCCTGGGGAAGGGGCTGGGGCTGGGCTGGGGCTGGGGCTGGGGCTGCACTAGGGCAGGGCTGGGGCTGGGGCTGGGGCTGGGGCTGGGGCTGGAGCTGGGCTGGGGCTGAGGGTGGGGCTGGGGCTGGGCTTGGGCTGGCCTGGAGCCGGGGCTGCGACTGTGGCTGGGGCTGGGCTAGGGCAGGGCTGGGGCTGGGGCTGGGGCTGGGGCTGGGCTAGGGCAGGGCTGGGGCTGGGGCTGGGGCTGGGCTGGGGCAGGCCTGGGACTGGGGCTGGAGCTGGGCTGGGGCTTAGGGTGGGGCTGTGGCTGGGCTAGGGCTGGGCTGGGGCCGGGGCTGTGACTGGGGCTGGGTCCTGGGCTGGCGCTGGGCTGTGGCTGGGGCTGGGATGGGGCAGGCCTGGGGCTGGGGCTGGGGCTGGGCTGGGGCAGGCCTGGGGCTGGGGCTGTGACTGGGGCTGGGTCCAGTGCTGGCGCTGGGCTGTGGCTGGGACTGGGCTGGGGCAGGCCTGGGGCTGGGGCTGGGGCTAGGCTGGGGCAGGCCTGGGGCTGGGGCTGTAGCTGGGCTGGGGCTGAGGGTGGGGCTGGGGCTGGGCTTGGGCTGGCCTGGGGCCGGGGCTGCGACTGAGGCTGGGGCTGGGCTAGGGCAGGGCTGGGGCTGGGGCTGGGGCTGGGGCTGGGCTAGGGCAGGGCTGGGGCTGGGGCTGGGGCTGGGCTGGGGCAGGCCTGGGACTGGGGCTGGAGCTGGGCTGGGGCTTAGGGTGGGGCTGTGGCTGGGCTAGGGCTGGGCTGGGGCCGGGGCTGTGACTGGGGCTGGGTCCTGGGCTGGCGCTGGGCTGTGGCTGGGGCTGGGATGGGGCAGGCCTGGGGCTGGGGCCGGGGATGGGGCCGTCAGTGGGGCTTGGCTAGGGCTTGGCTGGGGCTGGGGCTGGGACGGTGCAGGGCTGGGCCTGGGCTGGGGATGAGGCTGGGGTGGGGCTGGGGCTGGGTCCAAGGTGGGGCTGGGGCCAGGGCAGGGGCTGGACTGGGGCTGGGGCTGGGCCGGGGGCAGGGCTGGGCCTGGGCTGGGGATGAGGCTGGGTTGGGGCTGGGGCGGGGTCCAGGCAGGGCTGGGGCTTGGGCTGGTCTGAAACCGGGGCTGGGCTGGGGTAGGGCTGGCACAGGGCTGGGGCTGCGGCTGGGTCTGGGGCGGGGACTGGGACAGGGCTAGGCCTGGGGCTGGGCTGGGGCCGAGTCTGGGGCTGGGGCTGGGGCCGGGGCAGGGGCAGGGCTGGGGCAGGGCTGGAACTGGGGCTGGGCTGGGGCCAAGGTTGGGGCTGGGCCTGGGCTGGTGGCGAGGGTGGGGCTGGGGCTGGGGCTGGGGCTGCGGACAGGGCTGGGGCTAGGGCTGAGGTAGGGGTAGGGCTGGGGCTGGATTGGGGCCAGGGCTGGGGCAGGAGTAGGCTTGAGGCTGGGCCTTGGGCTGGGGCTGAGAACAGGGGCCGGGAATGGGTCCGGCGGTGGGTCTGGGTCTGGGTCTGGGCTGCGCCTGGTCTGGGGATGAGGCTGGGGCAGGGCTAGGGCTGGGCTGCGACCGGGGCTGGGCTGGGGTAGGGCTGGCACAGGGCTGGGGCTGTGGCTGGGTCTGGGGTGGGGACTGGGGCAGGGCTAGGCCTGGGGCTGGGCTGGGGCCGAGTCTGGGGCCGGGGCAGGGGCCGGGGCAGGGGCAGGGCTGGGGCAGGGCTGTGGCTGTGGCTGGGGCTGGGCTAGGGCAGGGCTGGGGCTGGGGCTGTGCTGGGGCAAGGTCCAGGGCTGGGGCAAGGTCCAGGGCTGGGGCTGGGCTGTGGCTGGAGCTGGGCTGGGGATGAGGGTGGGGCTGGGGTTGGGCTTGGGCTGGCCTGGGGCCGGGGCTGCGACTGGGGCTGGGTCTGGGCTAGGGCAGGGCTGGGGCTGGGTCTGGGCTGGGGCAGGCCTGGGGATGGGGCTGGGCTGGGGCTGGGGTTGGGTCCAGGGCTGGGGCAGGGCTGAGGCTGGGGCTGGGGCTGCACTAGGGCAGGGCTGGGGCTGGGGCTGTGGCTGGAGCTGGGCTGGGGCTGAGGGTGGGGCTTGGGCTGGGCTTGGGCTGGCCTGGGGCCGGGGCTGCGACTGGGGCTGGGGCTGGGCTAGGGCAGGGCTGGGGCTGGGGCTGGGGCTGGGCTAGGGCAGGGCTGGGGCTGGGTCTGGGGCTGGGATGGGGCAGGCCTGGGACTGTGGCTGGAGCTGGGCTGGGGCTGAGGGTGGGGCTGTGGCTGGGCTAGGGCTAGGGCTAGGGCTGGGCTGGGGCCGGGGCTGTGACTGGGGCTGGGTCCAGGGCTGGGGCTGGGCTGTGGCTGGGGCTGGGCTGGGGCAGGCCTGGGGATGGGGCTGGGGCTGGGCTGGGGCTGGGGCTGGGCTGTGGCTGGAGGCTGGGTTGGGGCCGGGGCTGGGGCCGGGGCGTGGACTGCAGAGGGCTGGGGCTGGGGCTTGGTCCAGGGCTGGGGCTGGGCGGTGGCTGGGGCTGGGCTGGGGCAGGGCTGGGGGCAGGGCTGGGGCTGAGGCTGGGCTGGGCTGGGGGAACGGATGGGGCTGGGCCTGGGGTTGGTGCTTGGGCTGGGGCAGGTCTGGGGATGGGGCTGTGACTGGGGCTGGGTCCAGGGCTGGCGCTGGGCTGTGGCTGGGGCTGGGCTGGGGCAGGGCTGGGGCTGTGGCTGGGCTGTGGCTGGAGGCTGGGTTGGGGCCGGGGATGGGGCCCTGAGTGGGGCTTGGCTGGGGCTGGGGCTGGGGCAGGCCTGGGGAAGGGGCTGGGGCTGGGCTGGGGCTGGGGCTGGCGCTGCACTAGGGCAGGGCTGGGGCTGGGGCTGGGGCTGGGGCTGGGGCTGGAGCTGGGCTGGGGCTGAGGGTGGGGCTGGGGCTGGGCTTGGGCTGGCCTGGAGCCGGGGCTGCGACTGTGGCTGGGGCTGGGCTAGGGCAGGGCTGGGGCTGGGGCTGGGGCTGGGCTGGGGCAGGCCTGGGACTGGGGCTGGAGCTGGGCTGGAGCTTAGGGTGGGGCTGTGGCTGGGCTAGGGCTGGGCTGGGGCCGGGGCTGTGACTGGGGCTGGGTCCTGGGCTGGCGCTGGGCTGTGGCTGGGGCTGGGCTGGGGCAGGCCTGGGGCTGGGGCTGGGGCTGGGCTGGGGCAGGCCTGGGGCTGGGGCTGTGACTGGGGCTGGGTCCAGTGCTGGCGCTGGGCTGTGGCTGGGACTGGGCTGGGGCAGGCCTGGGGCTGGGGCTGGGGCTGGGCTGGGGCAGGCCTGGGGCTGGGGCTGTAGCTGGGCTGGGGCTGAGGGTGGGGCTGGGGCTGGGCTTGGGCTGGCCTGGGGCCGGGGCTGCGACTGAGGCTGGGGCTGGGCTAGGGCAGGGCTGGGGCTGGGGCTGGGGCTGGGGCTGGGCTAGGGCAGGGCTGGGGCTGGGGCTGGGGCTGGGCTGGGGCAGGCCTGGGACTGGGGCTGGAGCTGGGCTGGGGCTTAGGGTGGGGCTGTGGCTGGGCTAGGGCTGGGCTGGGGCCGGGGCTGTGACTGGGGCTGGGTCCTGGGCTGGCGCTGGGCTGTGGCTGGGGCTGGGATGGGGCAGGCCTGGGGCTGGGGCCGGGGATGGGGCCGTCAGTGGGGCTTGGCTAGGGCTTGGCTGGGGCTGGGGCTGGGACGGTGCAGGGCTGGGCCTGGGCTGGGGATGAGGCTGGGGTGGGGCTGGGGCTGGGTCCAAGGTGGGGCTGGGGCCAGGGCAGGGGCTGGACTGGGGCTGGGGCTGGGCCGGGGCAAGGCTGGGGCAGGGGCTGGGCTGGGGCCGAGGCTGGGGCCGGGGATGGGTCCGGCGGTGGGGTCTGGGTCTGGGTCTGGGCTGCGCCTGGTCTTTGGATGAGGCTGGGGCAGGGCTAGGGCTGGGCTGCGACCGGGGCTGGGCTGGGGTAGGGCTGGCACAGGGCTGGGGCTGTGGCTGGGTCTGGGGTGGGGACTGGGGCAGGGCTAGGCCGGGGGCTGGGCTGGGGCCGAGTCTGGGGCCGGGGCAGGGGCCGGGGCAGGGGCAGGGCTGGGGCAGGGCTGTGGCTGGGGCTGGGGCTGGGCTAGGGCAGGGCTGGGGCTGGGGCTGGGGCAAGGTCCAGGGCTGGGGCAAGGTCCAGGGCTGGGGCTGGGCTGTGGCTGGAGCTGGGCTGGGGCTGAGGGTGGGGCTGGGGCTGGGCTTGGGCTGGCCTGGGGCCGGGGCTGAGACTGGGGCTGGGTCTGGGCTAGGGCAGGGCTGGGGCTGGGTCTGGGGCTGGGCTGGGGCAGGCCTGGGGATGGGGCTGTGGCTGGGTCTGGGCTGGGGTAGGGCTGGGGCTGGGGCTGGGGCTGGGGCTGGGGCCGGGGCTGAGGCTGGGCTGGGGCTGGGGCCAGGGCTGGGGCTGGGGCTGTGGCTGGGGCTGTGGCTGGGGTCTGGGCTGGGGCAGGGCTGTGGCTGGGTGTGGGCTGGGGCCGGGGCTGAGGCTGGGCTGGGGCTGGGGCCAGGGCTGGGGCTGGGGCTGGGCTGGGGCTGGTGCTGGGTACAGGGCAGGGGCTGGGCTAAGGGCAGGGCTGGGCTAGGAGTGGGGCTGGGGCAGGACTGGGGCCGGGGCTGAGGCTGGGCTGTGGCTGTGGCTGGGCTGGGTCCAGGGCTGGGGCAGGGCTGGGGCTGGGGCTGGGGCCAGGGCTGGGGCTGGGGTTTGGGCCAGGGCTGGGGCTGGGGGCTGGGCTGGGTCCAGGGCTGGGCTGGGTCCAGGGCTGGGGCTGGGCGGTGGCTGGAGCTGGGCTGGGGCAGGGCTGGGGCAGGGGCTGGGGCTGGGGCAGGGCTGGGGCTGGGCTGAGGGCAGGGCTGGGCTAGGAGTGGGGCTGGGGCAGGGCTGGGGCCGGGGCTGACTCTGGGGCTGCGGCTGGGGGCCAGGGCTGGGGCTGGGTCCAGGGCAGGGGCTGGGCTAAGGGCAGGGCTGGGTTAGGGCTGTGGCTGTGCAGGGCTGGGCTAGGGCTGGGCTGGGGCCGGGGGATGGGGCCGTGGGTGGGGCTGGGCTGGGGTCTGGGCTGGGCCTGGGGCAGGGCTGGTCCCGAGGCTGGGGTCCATGTCTGGGGCTGCGCTGTGGCTGGGGCTGGGCTGGGGCAGACCTGGGGCTGGGCTGGGGCCAAGGATGGGGCTGGGGCTGGGGCTGGGGCTGGGGCTGGGGGCAGGGCTGGGCTGGGGCTGGGGCTGGGGCAGGGCTGGGGCTGGGCTGATTGCAGGGCTAGGCTAGGGGTGGGGCTGGGGCAGCGCTGGGTCCGGGGCTGAGGCTGGGCTTGGGCTGGGGCTGGGCTGGGTCCAGGGCTGGGGCTGGGCTGGGGTTGGGGCTGGGACCAGGGCTGGGGCTGGGGTTCGGGCCAGGGCTGGGGCTGGGGCTGGGATGGGGCCAGGGCTGGGGCTGGGGCCAGGGCTGGGGCAGGGCTTGGCTGGGGCTGGGGTGCACTAGGGCAGGGCTGGGGCTGGGGCTGGGGCTGGAGCTGGGCTGGGGCTGAGGGTGGAGCTGGGGCTGGGCTTGGGCTGGCTTGGGGCCGGGGCTGAGACTGGGGCTGGGTCTGGGCTAGGGCAGGGCTGGGGCTGGGTCTGGGGCTGGGCTGGGGCAGGCCTGGGGATGGGGCTGTGGCTGGGTCTGGGCTGGGGTAGGGCTGGGGCTGGGGCTGGGGCTGGGGCTGGGGCTGGGGCTGGGGCTGGGGCCGGGGCTGAGGCTGGGCTGGGGCTGGGGCCAGGGCTGGGGCTGGGGCTGTGGCTGGGGCTGTGGCTGGGTCTGGGCTGGGGCAGGGCTGTGGCTGGGTGTGGGCTGGGGCCGGGGCTGAGGCTGGGCTGGGGCTGGGGCCAGGGCTGGGGCTGGGGCTGGGCTGGGGCTGGTGCTGGGTACAGGGCAGGGGCTGGGCTAAGGGCAGGGCTGGGCTAGGAGTGGGGCTGGGGCAGGACTGGGGCCGGGGCTGAGGCTGGGCTGTGGCTGTGGCTGGGCTGGGTCCAGGGCTGGGGCAGGGCTGGGGCTGGGGCTGGGGCCAGGGCTGGGGCTGGGGTTTGGGCCAGGGCTGGGGCTGGGGCTGGGCTGGGTCCAGGGCTGGGCTGGGTCCAGGGCTGGGGCTGGGCGGTGGCTGGAGCTGGGCTGGGGCAGGGCTGGGGCAGGGGCTGGGGCTGGGGCAGGGCTGGGGCTGGGCTGAGGGCAGGGCTGGGCTAGGAGTGGGGCTGGGGCAGGGCTGGGGCCGGGGCTGACTCTGGGCTGCGGCTGGGGCCAGGGCTGGGGCTGGGTCCAGGGCAGGGGCTGGGCTAAGGGCAGGGCTGGGTTAGGGCTGTGGCTGTGCAGGGCTGGGCTAGGGCTGGGCTGGGGCCGGGGATGGGGCCGTGGGTGGGGCTGGGCTGGGGTCTGGGCTGGGCCTGGGGCAGGGCTGGTCCCGAGGCTGGGGTCCATGTCTGGGGCTGCGCTGTGGCTGGGGCTGGGCTGGGGCAGACCTGGGGCTGGGCTGGGGCCAAGGATGGGGCTGGGGCTGGGGCTGGGGCTGGGGCTGGGGGCAGGGCTGGGCTGGGGCTGGGGCTGGGGCAGGGCTGGGGCTGGGCTGATTGCAGGGCTAGGCTAGGGGTGGGGCTGGGGCAGCGCTGGGTCCGGGGCTGAGGCTGGGCTTGGGCTGGGGCTGGGCTGGGTCCAGGGCTGGGGCTGGGCTGGGGTTGGGGCTGGGACCAGGGCTGGGGCTGGGGTTCGGGCCAGGGCTGGGGCTGGGGCTGGGATGGGGCCAGGGCTGGGGCTGGGGCCAGGGCTGGGGCAGGGCTTGGCTGGGGCTGGGGTGCACTAGGGCAGGGCTGGGGCTGGGGCTGGGGCTGGAGCTGGGCTGGGGCTGAGGGTGGAGCTGGGGCTGGGCTTGGGCTGGCTTGGGGCCGGGGCTGCGACTGGGGCTGGGTCTGGGCTAGGGCAGGGCTGGGGCTGGGGCTGGGGCTGGGCTAGGGCAGGGCTGGGGCTGGGGCTGGGACTGGGCTGGGGCAGGCCTGGGGCTGGGGCTGGGGCTGGGGCTGGAGCTGGGCTGGGGCTGGGGCTGGGGCTGGAGCTGGGCTGGGGCTGAGGGTGGGGCTGGGGCTGGGCTTGGGCTGGCCTGGGGCCGGGGCTGCGACTGGGGCTGGGTCTGGGCTAGGGCAGGGCTGGGGCTGGGGCTGGGGCTGGGCTAGGGCTGGGCTGGGGCTGGGTCTGGGGCAGGGCTGGGGCAGGCCTGGGACTGGGGCTGGAGCTGGGCTGGGGCTGAGAGTGGGGCTGTGGCTGGGCTAGGGCTGGGCTGGGGCCGGGGCTGTGACTGGGGCTGGGTCCAGGGCTGGGGCTGGGCTGTGGCTGGGGCTGGGCTGGGGCAGGCCTGGGGCTGGGGCTGGGGCTGGGCTGGGGCTGAGGCTGGGCTGGGGCTGGGGCCAGGGCTGGGGCTGGGGCTGGGGCTGGGGCTGTGGCTGGGTCTGGGCTGGGGCAGGGCTGTGGCTGGGTGTGGGCTGGGGCCGGGGCTGAGGCTGGGCTGGGGCTGGGGCCAGGGCTGGGGCTGGGGCTGGGCTGGGGCTGGTGCTGGGTACAGGGCAGGGGCTGGGCTAAGGGCAGGGCTGGGCTAGGAGTGGGGCCGGGGCAGGACTGGGGCCGGGGCTGAGGCTGGGCTGTGGCTGTGGCTGGGCTGGGTCCAGGGCTGGGGCAGGGCTGGGGCTGGGGCTGGGGCCAGGGCTGGGGCTGGGGTTTGGGACAGGGCTGGGGCTGGGGCTGGGCTGGGTCCAGGGCTGGGCTGGGTCCAGGGCTGGGGCTGGGCGGTGGCTGGAGCTGGGCTGGGGCAGGGCTGGGGCAGGGGCTGGGGCTGGGGCAGGGCTGGGGCTGGGCTGAGGGCAGGGCTGGGCTAGGAGTGGGGCTGGGGCAGGGCTGGGGCCGGGGCTGACTCTGGGCTGCGGCTGGGGCCAGGGCTGGGGCTGGGTCCAGGGCAGGGGCTGGGCTAAGGGCAGGGCTGGGTTAGGGCTGTGGCTGTGCAGGGCTGGGCTAGGGCTGGGCTGGGGCCGGGGATGGGGCCGTGGGTGGGGCTGGGCTGGGGTCTGGGCTGGGCCTGGGGCAGGGCTGGTCCCGAGGCTGGGGTCCATGTCTGGGGCTGCGCTGTGGCTGGGGCTGGGCTGGGGCAGACCTGGGGCTGGGCTGGGGCCAAGGATGGGGCTGGGGCTGGGGCTGGGGCTGGGGCTGGGGGCAGGGCTGGGCTGGGGCTGGGGCTGGGGCAGGGCTGGGGCTGGGCTGATTGCAGGGCTAGGCTAGGGGTGGGGCTGGGGCAGCGCTGGGTCCGGGGCTGAGGCTGGGCTTGGGCTGGGGCTGGGCTGGGTCCAGGGCTGGGGCTGGGCTGGGGTTGGGGCTGGGACCAGGGCTGGGGCTGGGGTTCGGGCCAGGGCTGGGGCTGGGGCTGGGATGGGGCCAGGGCTGGGGCTGGGGCCAGGGCTGGGGCAGGGCTTGGCTGGGGCTGGGGTGCACTAGGGCAGGGCTGGGGCTGGGGCTGGGGCTGGAGCTGGGCTGGGGCTGAGGGTGGAGCTGGGGCTGGGCTTGGGCTGGCTTGGGGCCGGGGCTGCGACTGGGGCTGGGGCTGGGCTAGGGCAGGGCTGGGGCTGGGGCTGGGGCTGGGCTAGGGCAGGGCTGGGGCTGGGGCTGGGACTGGGCTGGGGCAGGCCTGGGGCTGGGGCTGGGGCTGGGGCTGGAGCTGGGCTGGGGCTGGGGCTGGGGCTGGAGCTGGGCTGGGGCTGAGGGTGGGGCTGGGGCTGGGCTTGGGCTGGCCTGGGGCCGGGGCTGCGACTGGGGCTGGGTCTGGGCTAGGGCAGGGCTGGGTCTGGGGCTGGGGCTGGGCTAGGGCTGGGCTGGGGCTGGGTCTGGGGCTGGGGCTGGGGCTGGAGCTGGGCTGGGGCTGGGGCTGGGGCTGGAGCTGGGCTGGGGCTGAGAGTGGGGCTGTGGCTGGGCTAGGGCTGGGCTGGGGCCGGGGCTGTGACTGGGGCTGGGTCCAGGGCTGGGGCTGGGCTGTGGCTGGGGCTGGGCTGGGGCAGGCCTGGGGCTGGGGCTGGGGCTGGGCTGGGGCTGAGGCTGGGCTGGGGCTGGGGCTGGGGCTGTGGCTGGGTCTGGGCTGGGGCAGGGCTGTGGCTGGGTGTGGGCTGGGGCCGGGGCTGAGGCTGGGCTGGGGCTGGGGCCAGGGCTGGGGCTGGGGCTGGGCTGGGGCTGGTGCTGGGTACAGGGCAGGGGCTGGGCTAAGGGCAGGGCTGGGCTAGGAGTGGGGCCGGGGCAGGACTGGGGCCGGGGCTGAGGCTGGGCTGTGGCTGTGGCTGGGCTGGGTCCAGGGCTGGGGCAGGGCTGGGGCTGGGGCTGGGTCCAGGGCTGGGGCTGGGGTTTGGGACAGGGCTGGGGCTGGGGCTGGGCTGGGTCCAGGGCTGGGGCTGGGCGGTGGCTGGAGCTGGGCTGGGGCAGGGCTGGGGCAGGGGCTGGGGCTGGGGCAGGGCTGGGGCTGGGCTGAGGGCAGGGCTGGGCTAGGAGTGGGGCTGGGGCAGGGCTGGGGCCGGGGCTGACTCTGGGCTGCGGCTGGGGCCAGGGCTGGGGCTGGGGCTGGGTCCAGGGCAGGGGCTGGGCTAAGGGCAGGGCTGGGGCCGGGGATGGGGCCGTGGGTGGGGCTGGGCTGGGGTCTGGGCTGGGGCCGGGGATGGGGCCGTGGGTGGGGCTGGGCTGGGGTCTGGGCTGGGCCTGGGGCAGGGCTGGTCCCGAGGCTGGGGTCCATGTCTGGGGCTGCGCTGTGGCTGGGGCTGGGCTGGGGCAGACCTGGGGCTGGGCTGGGGCCAAGGATGGGGTTGGGGCTGGGGCTGGGGCTGGGGCTGGGTCCAAGGTGGGGCTGGGGCCAGGGCAGGGGCTGGACTGGGGCTGGGGCTGGGCCGGGGCAAGGCTGAGGCTGGGGCTGGGCTGGGGCCGAGGGTGGGGCTGGGGCAGGGGCCAGGGCTGGTGACAGGGCTGGAGCCAGAGCTGGGGCAAGGCTGGGGTCGGGCTGGGGCTGGGTTCGGTGCAGGCCTGGGTCTGGGTAGGTCTGGGACTGGGACAGGGCTGGGCTACGGCTGGGCTGGGACCGGGGATTGGTCCGGGGGTGGGGCTGGGGCAGTGCTGGGCCTGGGCTGGGGATGAGGCTGGGGTGGGGCTGGGTTGGGGGCAGGGCTGTGGCTGGGGCTGGGTCTGGGGCTGGGGCTGGGTCTGGGGCAGGGCTGGGGCTGGGGCTGGGGCAGGGCTGGGGCTGGGGCTGGAACCAAGTCTTGGGCAGAGCTGGGGCTGGGGCTGGGGCTGGGCTAGAGCTGGGGCTGGGGCAGGGCTGGGGTAGGGCTGGGGCTGGGGCTGGGGCTGGGCTGGGGCTTGGGCTGGGGCAGGGCTGGGGTAGGGCTGGGGCTGGGGCTGGGCTGGGGGAGGGCTGGGCCTGGGCTGGGGCTGGGGCTGGGCTGGGGGAGGGCTGGGCCTGGGCTGGGACCAGGACTGGGGTGGGGCAGGGACTAGGGCAGGGCTGGGGCTGGGGCTGGGGCTGGGGCCGGGCCGGGCTAGGGCTGGGCTGGGGGCAAGGATGGGGCTGGGGCTGGGGCTGGGGCTGGGCCAGGGCTTGGGCTGGGCTGGGACCGGGGCTGGGCTGGGGTAGGGCTGGCACAGGGCTGGGGCTGGGCTGGGGCTGGGCTGGGATCAGGACTGGGCTGGGGCAGGACTGGGGCTGGGCTGGGGCAGGGCTGGGGCTGGGGCTGGGCTGGGGGCAGGGCTGGGCCTGGGCTGGGGATGAGGCTGGGTTGGGGCTGGGGCGGGGCCCAGGCAGGGCTGGGGCTTGGGCTGGTCTGAAACCGGGGCTGGGCTGGGGTAGGGCTGGCACAGGGCTGGGGCTGCGGCTGGGTCTGGGGCGGGGACTGGGACAGGGCTAGGCCTGGGGCTGGGCTGGGGCCGAGTCTGGGGCCGGGGCAGGGGCCGGGGCAGGGGCAGGGCTGGGGCAGGGCTGTGGCTGTGGCTGGGGCTGGGCTAGGGCAGGGCTGGGGCTGGGGCTGTGCTGGGGCAAGGTCCAGGGCTGGGGCAAGGTCCAGGGCTGGGGCTGGGCTGTGGCTGGAGCTGGGCTGGGGATGAGGGTGGGGCTGGGGTTGGGCTTGGGCTGGCCTGGGGCCGGGGCTGCGACTGGGGCTGGGTCTGGGCTAGGGCAGGGCTGGGGCTGGGGCTGGGCTGGGGCAGGCCTGGGGATGGGGCTGGGCTGGGGCTGGGGTTGGGTCCAGGGCTGGGGCAGGGCTGAGGCTGGGGCTGGGGCTGCACTAGGGCAGGGCTGGGGCTGGGGCTGTGGCTGGAGCTGGGCTGGGGCTGAGGGTGGGGCTGGGGCTGGGCTTGGGCTGGGGCTGGGGGCTGGGGCTGGGCTAGGGCAGGGCTGGGGCTGGGGCTGGGGCTGGGATGGGGCAGGCCTGGGACTGTGGCTGGAGCTGGGCTGGGGCTGAGGGTGGGGCTGTGGCTGGGCTAGGGCTAGGGCTAGGGCTGGGCTGGGGCCGGGGCTGTGACTGGGGCTGGGTCCAGGGCTGGGGCTGGGCTGTGGCTGGGGCTGGGCTGGGGCGGGCAGGCCCTGGGGCTGGGGCTGGGGCTGGGCTGGGGCTGGGGCTGGGCTGTGGCTGGAGGCTGGGTTGGGGCCGGGGCTGGGGGCCGGGGCGTGGACTGCAGAGGGCTGGGGCTGGGGCTTGGTCCAGGGCTGGGGGCTGGGTGGTGGCTGGGGCTGGGCTGGGGCAGGGCTGGGGGCAGGGCTGGGGCTGAGGCTGGGCTGGGCTGGGGGAACGGATGGGGCTGGGCCTGGGGTTGGTGCTTGGGCTGGGGCAGGTCTGGGGATGGGGCTGTGACTGGGGCTGGGTCCAGGGCTGGCGCTGGGCTGTGGCTGGGGCTGGGCTGGGGCCGGGGCTGTGACTGGGGCTGGGTCCTGGGCTGGCGCTGGGCTGTGGCTGGGGCTGGGATGGGGCAGGCCTGGGGCTGGGGCTGGGGCTGGGCTGGGGCAGGCCTGGGGCTGGGGGCTGTGACTGGGGCTGGGTCCAGTGCTGGCGCTGGGCTGTGGCTGGGACTGGGCTGGGGGCAGGCCTGGGGCTGGGGCTGGGGCTGGGCTGGGGCAGGCCTGGGGGCTGGGGCTGTAGCTGGGCTGGGGCTGAGGGTGGGGCTGGGGCTGGGCTGGGCTGGCCTGGGGCCGGGGCTGCGACTGAGGCTGGGGCTGGGCTAGGGCAGGGCTGGGGCTGGGGCTGGGGCTGGGGCTGGGGCTGGGCTAGGGCAGGGCTGGGGCTGGGGCTGGGGCTGGGCTGGGGCAGGCCTGGGACTGGGGCTGGAGCTGGGCTGGGGCTTAGGGTGGGGCTGTGGCTGGGCTAGGGCTGGGCTGGGGCCGGGGCTGTGACTGGGGCTGGGTCCTGGCTGGCGCTGGGCTGTGGCTGGGGCTGGGATGAGGGCAGGCCTGGGGCTGGGGGCCGGGGATGGGGCCGTCAGTGGGGCTTGGCTAGGGCTTGGCTGGGGCTGGGGCTGGGACGGTGCAGGGCTGGGCCTGGGCTGGGGATGAGGCTGGGGTGGGGCTGGGGCTGGGTCCAAGGTGGGGCTGGGGCCAGGGCAGGGGCTGGACTGGGGCTGGGGCTGGGCCGGGGCAAGGCTGGGGCAGGGGCTGGGCTGGGGCCGAGGCTGGGGCCGGGGATGGGTCCGGCGGTGGGTCTGGGTCTGGGTCTGGGCTGCGCCTGGTCATTGGATGAGGCTGGGGCAGGGCTAGGGCTGGGCTGCGACCGGGGCTGGGCTGGGGTAGGGCTGGCACAGGGCTGGGGCTGTGGCTGGGTCTGGGGTGGGACTGGGGCAGGGCTAGGCCGGGGGCTGGGCTGGGGCCGAGTCTGGGGCCGGGGCAGGGGCCGGGGCAGGGGCAGGGCTGGGGCAGGGCTGTGGCTGTGGCTGGGGCTGGGCTAGGGCAGGGTTGGGGCTGGGGCTGGGGCTGGGGCTGGGCTAAGGGCAGGGCTGGGTTAGGGCTGTGGCTGTGCAGGGCTGGGCTAGGGCTGGGCTGGGGCCGGGGATGGGGCCGTGGGTGGGGCTGGGCTGGGGTCTGGGCTGGGCCTGGGGCCAGGGCTGGTCCCCGAGGCTGGGGTCCATGTCTGGGGCTGCGCTGTGGCTGGGGCTGGGCTGGGGCAGACCTGGGGCTGGGCTGGGGCCAAGGATGGGGCTGGGGCTGGGGCTGGGGCTGGGGCTGGGGGGCAGGGCTGGGCTGGGGCTGGGGCTGGGGCAGGCTGGGGCTGGGCTGATTGCAGGGCTAGGCTAGGGGTGGGGCTGGGGCAGCGCTGGGTCCGGGCTGAGGGCTGGGCTTGGGCTGGGGCTGGGCTGGGTCCAGGGCTGGGCTGGGGCTGGGGTTGGGGCTGGGACCAGGGCTGGGGCTGGGGTTTGGGCCAGGGCTGGGGCTGGGGCTGGGATGGGGCCAGGGCTGGGGCTGGGGCCAGGGCTGGGGCAGGGCTTGGCTGGGGCTGGGGTGCACTAGGGCAGGGCTGGGGCTGGGGCTGGGGCTGGAGCTGGGCTGGGGCTGAGGGTGGAGCTGGGGCTGGGCTTGGGCTGGCTTGGGGCCGGGGCTGCGACTGGGGCTGGGGCTGGGCTAGGGCAGGGCTGGGGCTGGGGCTGGGGCTGGGCTAGGGCAGGGCTGGGGCTGGGGCTGGGACTGGGCTGGGGCAGGCCTGGGGCTGGGCTGGGGCTGGGGCTGGAGCTGGGCTGGGCTGGGGCTGGGGCTGGAGCTGGGCTGGGGCTGAGGGTGGGGCTGGGGCTGGGCTTGGGCTGGCCTGGGGCCGGGGGGCTGCGACTGGGGCTGGGTCTGGGCTAGGGCAGGGCTGGGGCTGGGGCTGGGGCTGGGCTAGGGCTGGGCTGGGGCTGGGTCTGGGGCAGGGCTGGGGCAGGCCTGGGACTGGGGCTGGAGCTGGGCTGGGCTGAGAGTGGGGCTGTGGCTGGGCTAGGGCTGGGCTGGGGCCGGGGCTGTGACTGGGGCTGGGTCCAGGGCTGGGGCTGGGCTGTGGCTGGGGCTGGGCTGGGGCAGGCCTGGGGCTGGGGCTGGGGCTGGGCTGGGGCTGAGGCTGGGCTGGGGCTGGGGCCAGGGCTGGGGCTGGGGCTGGGGCTGGGGCTGTGGCTGGGTCTGGGCTGGGGCAGGGCTGTGGCTGGGTGTGGGCTGGGGCCGGGGCTGAGGCTGGGCTGGGGCTGGGGCCAGGGCTGGGGCTGGGGCTGGGCTGGGGGCTGGTGCTGGGTACAGGGCAGGGGCTGGGCTAAGGGCAGGGCTGGGCTAGGAGTGGGGCCGGGGCAGGACTTGGGGCCGGGGCTGAGGCTGGGCTGTGGCTGTGGCTGGGCTGGGTCCAGGGCTGGGCAGGGCTGGGGCTGGGGCTGGGGCCAGGGCTGGGGCTGGGGTTTGGGCCAGGGCTGGGGCTGGGGGCTGGGCTGGGTCCAGGGCTGGGCTGGGTCCAGGGCTGGGGCTGGGCGGTGGCTGGAGCTGGGCTGGGGCAGGGCTGGGGCAGGGGCTGGGGCTGGGGCAGGGCTGGGGCTGGGCTGAGGGCAGGGCTGGGCTAGGAGTGGGGCTGGGGCAGGGCTGGGGCCGGGGCTGACTCTGGGCTGCGGCTGGGGCCAGGGCTGGGGCTGGGTCCAGGGCAGGGGCTGGGCTAAGGCAGGGCTGGGTTAGGGACTGTGGCCTGTGCAGGGCTGGGCTAGGGCTGGGCTGGGGCCGGGGATGGGGCCGTGGGTGGGGCTGGGCTGGGGTCTGGGCTGGGCCTGGGGCAGGGCTGGTCCCGAGGCTGGGGTCCCATGTCTGGGGCTGCGCTGTGGCTGGGGCTGGGCTGGGGCAGACCCTGGGGCTGGGCTGGGGCCAAGGATGGGGCTGGGGCTTGGGGGCTGGGGCTGGGGCTGGAGGGCAGGGCTGGGGCTGGGGCTGGGGCTGGGGCAGGGCTGGGGCCTGGGCTGATTGCAGGGCTAGGCTAGGGGTGGGGCTGGGGCAGCGCTGGGTCCGGGCTGAGGCTGGGCTTGGGCTGGGGCTGGGCTGGGTCCAGGGCTGGGGCTGGGCTGGGGTTGGGGCTGGGACCAGGGCTGGGGCTGGGGTTCGGGCCAGGGCTGGGGGCTGGGGCTGGGATGGGGGCCAGGGCTGGGGCTGGGGCCAGGGCTGGGGCAGGGCTTTGGCTGGGGCTGGGGTGCACTAGGGCAGGGCTGGGGCTGGGGGCTGGGGCTGGAGCTGGGCTGGGGCTGAGGGTGGAGCTGGGTGCTGGGCTTGGGCTGGCTTGGGGCCGGGGCTGCGACTGGGGCTGGGGCTGGGCTAGGGCAGGGCTGGGGCTGGGGCTGGGGCTGGGCTAGGGCAGGGCTGGGGCTGGGGCTGGGACTGGGCTGGGGCAGGCCTGGGGCTGGGGCTGGGGCTGGGGCTGGAGCTGGGCTGGGGCTGGGGCTGGGGGCTGGAGCTGGGCTGGGGCTGAGGGTGGGGCTGGGGCTGGGGCTTGTGGGCTGGCCTGGGGCCGGGGGCTGCGACTGGGGCTGGGTCTGGCTAGGGCAGGGCTGGGTCTGGGGCTGGGGCTGGGCTAGGGCTGGGCTGGGGCTGGGTCTGGGGCCTGGGGCTGGGGCTGGAGCTGGGCTGGGGCTGGGGCTGGGGCTGGAGCTGGGCTGGGGCTGAGAGTGGGGCTGTGGCTGGGCTAGGGCTGGGCTGGGGCCGGGGCTGTGACTGGGGCTGGGTCCAGGGCTGGGGCTGGGCTGTGGGCTGGGGCTGGGCTGGGGCAGGCCTGGGGCTGGGGCTGGGGCTGGGCTGGGGCTGAGGCTGGGCTGGGGCTGGGGCCAGGGCTAGGGGCTGGGGCTGGGGCTGGGCTGTGGCTGGGTCTGGGCTGGGGCAGGGCTGTGGCTGGGTGTGGGCTGGGGCCGGGGCTGAGGCTGGGCTGGGGCTGGGGCCAGGGCTGGGGCTGGGGCTGGGCTGGGGCTGGTGCTGGGTACAGGGCAGGGGCTGGGCTAAGGGCAGGGCTGGGCTAGGAGTGGGGCCGGGGCAGGACTGGGGCCGGGGCTGAGGCTGGGCTGTGGCTGTGGCTGGGCTGGGTCCAGGGCTGGGGCAAGGGCTGGGGCTGGGGCTGGGCCAGGGCTGGGGCTGGGGTTTTGGGCCAGGGCTGGGGCTGGGGCTGGGGCTGGGTCCAGGGCTGGGGCTGGGCGGTGGCTGGAGCTGGGCTGGGGGCAGGGGCTTGGGGCAGGGGCTGGGGCTGGGGCAGGGCTGGGGCTGGGCTGAGGGCAGGGCTGGGCTAGGAGTGGGGCTGGGGCAGGGCTGGGGCCCGGGGCTGACTCTGGGCTGCGGCTGGGGCCAGGGCTGGGGCTGGGGCTGGGTCCAGGGCAGGGGGCTGGGCTAAGGGCAGGGCTGGGGCCGGGGGATGGGGGCCGTGGGAGGCCGTGGGTGGGGCTGGGCTGGGGTCTGGGCTGGGCCTGGGGCAGGGCTGGTCCCGAGGCTGGGGTCCATGTCTGGGGCTGCGCTGTGGCTGGGGCTGGGCTGGGGCAGACCTGGGGCTGGGCTGGGGCCAAGGATGGGGTTGGGGCTGGGGCTGGGGCTGGGGCTGGGTCCAAGGTGGGGCTGGGGCCAGGGCAGGGGCTGGACTGGGGCTGGGGCTGGGCCGGGGCAAGGCTGAGGCTGGGGCTGGGCTGGGGCCGAGGGTGGGGCTGGGGCAGGGGCCAGGGCTGGTGACAGGGCTGGAGCCAGAGCTGGGGCAAGGCTGGGGTCGGGCTGGGGCTGGGTTCGGTGCAGGCCTGGGTCTGGGTAGGTCTGGGACTGGGACAGGGCTGGGCTACGGCTGGGCTGGGACCGGGGATTGGTCCGGGGGTGGGGCTGGGGCAGTGCTGGGCCTGGGCTGGGGATGAGGCTGGGGTGGGGCTGGGTTGGGGGCAGGGCTGTGGCTGGGGCTGGGTCTGGGGCTGGGGCTGGGTCTGGGGCAGGGCTGGGGCTGGGGCTGGGGCAGGGCTGGGGCTGGGGCTGGAACCAAGTCTTGGGCAGAGCTGGGGCTGGGGCTGGGGCTGGGCTAGAGCTGGGGCTGGGGCAGGGCTGGGGTAGGGCTGGGGCTGGGGCTGGGGCTGGGCTGGGGCTTGGGCTGGGGCAGGGCTGGGGTAGGGCTGGGGCTGGGGCTGGGCTGGGGGAGGGCTGGGCCTGGGCTGGGGCTGGGGCTGGGCTGGGGGAGGGCTGGGCCTGGGCTGGGACCAGGACTGGGGTGGGGCAGGGACTAGGGCAGGGCTGGGGCTGGGGCTGGGGCTGGGGCCGGGCCGGGCTAGGGCTGGGCTGGGGGCAAGGATGGGGCTGGGGCTGGGGCTGGGGCTGGGCCAGGGCTTGGGCTGGGCTGGGACCGGGGCTGGGCTGGGGTAGGGCTGGCACAGGGCTGGGGCTGGGCTGGGGCTGGGCTGGGATCAGGACTGGGCTGGGGCAGGACTGGGGCTGGGCTGGGGCAGGGCTGGGGGCTGGGGCTGGGCTGGGGGCAGGGCTGGGCCTGGGCTGGGGATGAGGCTGGGTTGGGGCTGGGGCGGGGCCCAGGCAGGGCTGGGGCTTGGGCTGGTCTGAAACCGGGGCTGGGCTGGGGTAGGGCTGGCACAGGGCTGGGGCTGCGGCTGGGTCTGGGGCGGGGACTGGGACAGGGCTAGGCCTGGGGCTGGGCTGGGGCCGAGTCTGGGGCCGGGGCAGGGGCCGGGGCAGGGGCAGGGCTGGGGCAGGGCTGTGGCTGTGGCTGGGGCTGGGCTAGGGCAGGGCTGGGGCTGGGGCTGTGCTGGGGCAAGGTCCAGGGCTGGGGCAAGGTCCAGGGCTGGGGCTGGGCTGTGGCTGGAGCTGGGCTGGGGATGAGGGTGGGGCTGGGGTTGGGCTTGGGCTGGCCTGGGGCCGGGGGCTGCGACTGGGGCTGGGTCTGGGCTAGGGCAGGGCTGGGGCTGGGTCTGGGCTGGGGCAGGCCTGGGGATGGGGCTGGGCTGGGGCTGGGGTTGGGTCCAGGGCTGGGGCAGGGCTGAGGCTGGGGCTGGGGCTGCACTAGGGCAGGGCTGGGGCTGGGGCTGTGGCTGGAGCTGGGCTGGGGCTGAGGGTGGGGCTGGGGCTGGGCTTGGGCTGGGGCTGGGGCTGGGGCTGGGCTAGGGCAGGGCTGGGGCTGGGGCTGGGGCTGGGATGGGGCAGGCCTGGGACTGTGGCTGGAGCTGGGCTGGGGCTGAGGGTGGGGCTGTGGCTGGGCTAGGGCTAGGGCTAGGGCTGGGCTGGGGCCGGGGCTGTGACTGGGGCTGGGTCCAGGGCTGGGGCTGGGCTGTGGCTGGGGCTGGGCTGGGGCAGGCCTGGGGCTGGGGCTGGGGCTGGGCTGGGGCTGGGGCTGGGCTGTGGCTGGAGGCTGGGTTGGGGCCGGGGCTGGGGCCGGGGCGTGGACTGCAGAGGGCTGGGGCTGGGGCTTGGTCCAGGGCTGGGGCTGGGTGGTGGCTGGGGCTGGGCTGGGGCAGGGCTGGGGGCAGGGCTGGGGCTGAGGCTGGGCTGGGCTGGGGGGAACGGATGGGGCTGGGCCTGGGGTTGGTGCTTGGGCTGGGGCAGGTCTGGGGATGGGGCTGTGACTGGGGCTGGGTCCAGGGCTGGCGCTGGGCTGTGGCTGGGGCTGGGCTGGGGCCGGGGCTGTGACTGGGGCTGGGTCCTGGGCTGGCGCTGGGCTGTGGCTGGGGCTGGGATGGGGCAGGCCTGGGGCTGGGGCTGGGGCTGGGCTGGGGCAGGCCTGGGGCTGGGGCTGTGACTGGGGCTGGGTCCAGTGCTGGCGCTGGGCTGTGGCTGGGACTGGGCTGGGGCAGGCCTGGGGCTGGGGCTGGGGCTGGGCTGGGGCAGGCCTGGGGCTGGGGCTGTAGCTGGGCTGGGGCTGAGGGTGGGGCTGGGGCTGGGCTTGGGCTGGCCTGGGGCCGGGGCTGCGACTGAGGCTGGGGCTGGGCTAGGGCAGGGCTGGGGCTGGGGCTGGGGCTGGGGCTGGGCTAGGGCAGGGCTGGGGCTGGGGCTGGGGCTGGGCTGGGGCAGGCCTGGGACTGGGGCTGGAGCTGGGCTGGGGCTTAGGGTGGGGCTGTGGCTGGGCTAGGGCTGGGCTGGGGCCGGGGCTGTGACTGGGGCTGGGTCCTGGGCTGGCGCTGGGCTGTGGCTGGGGCTGGGATGGGGCAGGCCTGGGGCTGGGGCCGGGGATGGGGCCGTCAGTGGGGCTTGGCTAGGGCTTGGCTGGGGCTGGGGCTGGGACGGTGCAGGGCTGGGCCTGGGCTGGGGATGAGGCTGGGGTGGGGCTGGGGCTGGGTCCAAGGTGGGGCTGGGGCCAGGGCAGGGGCTGGACTGGGGCTGGGGCTGGGCCGGGGCAAGGCTGGGGCAGGGGCTGGGCTGGGGCCGAGGCTGGGGCCGGGGATGGGTCCGGCGGTGGGTCTGGGTCTGGGTCTGGGCTGCGCCTGGTCTTTGGATGAGGCTGGGGCAGGGCTAGGGCTGGGCTGCGACCGGGGCTGGGCTGGGGTAGGGCTGGCACAGGGCTGGGGCTGTGGCTGGGTCTGGGGTGGGGACTGGGGCAGGGCTAGGCCGGGGGCTGGGCTGGGGCCGAGTCTGGGGCCGGGGCAGGGGCCGGGGCAGGGGCAGGGCTGGGGCAGGGCTGTGGCTGGGGCTGGGGCTGGGCTAGGGCAGGGCTGGGGCTGGGGCTGGGGCAAGGTCCAGGGCTGGGGCAAGGTCCAGGGCTGGGGCTGGGCTGTGGCTGGAGCTGGGCTGGGGCTGAGGGTGGGGCTGGGGCTGGGCTTGGGCTGGCCTGGGGCCGGGGCTGAGACTGGGGCTGGGTCTGGGCTAGGGCAGGGCTGGGGCCGGGTCTGGGGCTGGGCTGGGGCAGGCCTGGGGATGGGGCTGTGGCTGGGTCTGGGCTGGGGTAGGGCTGGGGCTGGGGCTGGGGCTGGGGCTGGGGCTGGGGCCGGGGCTGAGGCTGGGCTGGGGCTGGGGCCAGGGCTGGGGCTGGGGCTGTGGCTGGGGCTGTGGCTGGGTCTGGGCTGGGGCAGGGCTGTGGCTGGGTGTGGGCTGGGGCCGGGGCTGAGGCTGGGCTGGGGCTGGGGCCAGGGCTGGGGCTGGGGCTGGGCTGGGGCTGGTGCTGGGTACAGGGCAGGGGCTGGGCTAAGGGCAGGGCTGGGCTAGGAGTGGGGCTGGGGCAGGACTGGGGCCGGGGCTGAGGCTGGGCTGTGGCTGTGGCTGGGCTGGGTCCAGGGCTGGGGCAGGGCTGGGGCTGGGGCTGGGGCCAGGGCTGGGGCTGGGGTTTGGGCCAGGGCTGGGGCTGGGGCTGGGCTGGGTCCAGGGCTGGGCTGGGTCCAGGGCTGGGGCTGGGCGGTGGCTGGAGCTGGGCTGGGGCAGGGCTGGGGCAGGGGCTGGGGCTGGGGCAGGGCTGGGGCTGGGCTGAGGGCAGGGCTGGGCTAGGAGTGGGGCTGGGGCAGGGCTGGGGCCGGGGCTGACTCTGGGCTGCGGCTGGGGCCAGGGCTGGGGCTGGGTCCAGGGCAGGGGCTGGGCTAAGGGCAGGGCTGGGTTAGGGCTGTGGCTGTGCAGGGCTGGGCTAGGGCTGGGCTGGGGCCGGGGATGGGGCCGTGGGTGGGGCTGGGCTGGGGTCTGGGCTGGGCCTGGGGCAGGGCTGGTCCCGAGGCTGGGGTCCATGTCTGGGGCTGCGCTGTGGCTGGGGCTGGGCTGGGGCAGACCTGGGGCTGGGCTGGGGCCAAGGATGGGGCTGGGGCTGGGGCTGGGGCTGGGGCTGGGGG